>NC_080177.1:60056464-60356464 GCF_950295315.1 Erinaceus europaeus
CTCTCTCCCTCTCTACCGCCCTCCCCCCCATTATCTCAATTTCTGGCTGTCTCTATCCAATAAATAAAGATAACTAAAAAATAAAAAAAGAAATTCTAGGTTGAGGCTACTTTAATATATCTGATTTATTTTGTCTCTATGTTGTTCCTGGAGTCATGATAACCTCTGATTTTCTGTTCCTTGCTTGCCACCACTTCTTCCAAATGCCTCTCCAGGGCTTTGTATATGTGCCATCTTGATTCAATAATACCTGCTCACTGTTCTCTTATTCTCACCCCTCTCATTCCATTTCAGCCTCTTCCTCTGTGGTTGGATCCACTAGCCCTCTGCTCACAGCAATTTGCATTTTGTAAAGTCTACTAGACCCTCATATTTGGAAACGGAGACAGTGAGACCATGCTATTAGTGAACTGCTTTTCTCCTTGTTTTTATTTTATTTATATGAGACTGGGGTCAAGGGTAGAGTATGCATACAGTCTGGTGGTTTGCAGGGGGGGGGGGTGGATGAGAGAAAACAGACCTAAAACTTATAGAAAGGCAGTATTTCTATTAGTCTTGTGAAGAAGTATATTGGAACAGCACCTGTGAGGTGCATGAATCCTCTAGAACTTACTCAGATTTCTCTTCTCCCTAACCTAAGTTTGTGCATTCCAACATAGCCTTCATGGAGCAACTAAAGACTTCTCTGGTCACCTGTGAGATAATCTGCCCTGGTCATGGCTGCTGGTCTCAGTGGTCTTGTCTTCCTCAGTTCAACTTGTTAGTCTAGGACATGTGTCCTCATTGTTCTTAATCTTGTAGGAAATAAGTTGAAAAATGAAATTATCACTCTACTATCTAAAGAGGTTGTGAAAAGTTAGGTGATTCCTATGAGAAAGGGGGAGAGTAAGCAATAGTCAAGGACAATGACTGGAGTGAAAAACAAAAGCAATATGGTACCAGAAATAGTAAAAAGCCTTTTAAATTTCAACTACATTCCAAGAAAATCATAATGTAGTAAATTAAAGAGGAGGACTATTGTACTGAGTCATTACAGTCTATCTTCCTCATTCCATTTTAATTAGTTTTCATATTCTCTACAAATACCTAATATCTCCTTATACTGTCAGAATGCCTTGTTTCAAATATTGTTGGTAATGTGGGAATGAGTTAAATATCCTCCTAAAGTGAAGTGAAATTCAGGTTCATGTTAGATTCACAAATACTTTTATAAATGTTGTTCTTATCTAGAAATTGGGAAAAGCACATTCCTTTTCTATAATATTTCTTCTATAACCCTGTCACCAGTCTCTGAAGTCACATATTTTCAGAATGCCTCAAATCCCTGAACTAGAATATAATGCTCTGGCTAACTTCTTTCTCCTACAAACCAAAACATTAAGTTTTTTTCCAGTTTTTTTGAGTGATTACTTCACAATAAGGAAAAGCCCAACACACTCATTAGGTTGTCACTTCCTACCAGATGTTTTCCAGCTGTTCCCAATGTCTTTCAACTAATGCTCTGCCATCTGCCACTTTTATGGTGCCACAATGGGAAAGGGATGCTTTGGTGACTTTGTTCTCGAAGTTCACTGTTCTCTCCAAGAACGATTCATCCCATTGTTCATCCTGGAGACTGATTTGTACTTTTTTATATTTTTCTTTTTCCAACAACTAATCAACATATGAACCAGTTGTGATACGATAGGCTCTCACTATCTCATCTGAACTTCATTAACAGACACAGTCACATTTCATTTCCAGTTTTCACATGGTCTGCCATTAGGGCAGTATCTGACATCTTTTTGCAACATTAACTTTTTTTCTGTGTTTGGTGCCTGGAAACAACTCCAGGACTCACATATGCAATGCCACTGAATGCCTTCCCTGACCCTATCTTTCTTTTCCTTCTCCTCCCTTCCTTTCCCTTCCCTTCCCTTCCCTTCCCTTCCCTTCCCTTCCCTTCCCTTCCCTTCCCTTCCCTTCCCTTCCTTTCCCTTCCCTTCCCTCCCCTCACATTCCCTTCCCTCCCCTCTGCTTCCCTTCCCTTCCCTCCCCTCTCCTTCCCTTCCCTTCTCTTCCCTTCCCTTTATCTCTCTCTTTCCCTCAGTCTCTCTCTCCCTTTTGAGGAAGGCAAAACAGAGAAGAGAAGAGTCATTATAGCACTGCTCTACCATCCATGGAATTCCTTAGTGTTATCTGTGTTGCTCCCATGTGGTGTCAGGACTTAAACCCAGAGCCTCATTCTCTCTGTAAGGTCTATTGATTGAGTTATCTTTGACCCAACTGTATTTTTTTCAAAACTTAATTTTTTTTTATCTTTTGCTAGTATAGCAATAGCATATCAGGACAATAAGAAATTATATCCTTTATATCTCTTTTCTGGATATACCTTATTCATGCAAAGCTTATGCTTGTTTAATATTCTTCACAGTTGAATGAAGGCAAATCCCAGCCCTGGATTTCATTTAGAGCTGGCTGGAATTTGTTTGCTTCTTTTTATGAGGGACACTTTTCAGTAATTCTCGCAAGGCAGGGTCAGTAGTGGAGAATTCCTTCAGTTTCTGTATGTTTAGGAAGATTTTATTTTCTCCTTCATATTTGAAGGATAATTTGGCAGGACAGAGTATTTGTGGCTGGTAATTTTTATCTTTTAATACTGTGAATATGTCATTCCATTTCCTTATTGCCTCCAGGGCTTGTGATGAGAAACAAAATAAAAGTCTAATGGTTCTGCCTATGTATGTCAGATGCTTCCTTTCCCTAGAAGCCTGTAATTTGTATTTCTAGTCCTTGTTTTTGGATAGTTTTACTTTGATATTTCGTGGTTTGGGCCATTTTGGATCCAGGAACTTAGGAGTTCACTCAGTTTCCAGATTGTCTATGTTCTGAACACTGCCCTGCTGTGGAAATTTTTCTGCTATGATTTCTTTAAATATGTTCTCTGCACCTCTCTCCTCTTTATCCTCAAGTATCCCAATAACTCTCACATTCCTTTTTTCTAACAGAGCCTACCATTTCATGGAGAATTGTTTCATTTTCCATGAACTTTTCCTCTCCAACAGCTTTGCACTCAGCGAGTGTGGTTGTTTTATCTTTTAGCCCTGATATTCTCTCCTCAACTTGATTTTTTTCTACTTACTATGCCTCTTACGTAAGTCTCAGCTCCATCCAAAATGTCATTCATATACTGTAGCTCTGTCTGGAGTTTTCTTTGTGCATCTTCTAGTTTTTTGTGAAATGATTTCTGAGATACTGAATATATGTCTCTCTGCTATGGTTAGAGTTTTGAATTGACTTCATAATAGGTTTTCTGAATTCAAACTCAGGCATTTTTTCCCAAATATTTGTGAGTTGCAGCTGATGAATCTTTCTTCATATTTTGTAGAAAATAGCTTAGTTTCTGCTGTTCAGAAGGCAAATGGCATTGTAGCTATGTTGTTTATATGTCATGGTAGGGGGAAGGGAAGAGCCTTTTATATGACCTTGGGTAGGTTTAGACAGAATAGATTCTTCCTGCTTTGTTTCAGACTTCTGGCTTCTGGCAGTCCTTTTCCACAATCTAGGCAGGCCACACAGTTTTAGTTTCAGGTTAAGTTTTTTTTTCCTGCCTTCTCAGGCCAGGCCTCTGTTCTGCTCTGTGTCTATACCAAAATGGCATTGTCTGCTGACTAGCAGTTCAAGCTGTTCTTGTACTGAAAGTATGTCCCATGCCCCTTATCATGTCTGCCTACATCCACCTGTGGCTCAGTGAATTCCTTTAAACACTGAGTTTCTGGGTGGGTTTTTGCTCTTGTTGTTGTTGTTGTTGTTTGATCTAGTTATTCAATGATCTATTGGTTTTGGCTGTTCCATGACCAAACCCCTCAGATAATAGCCCATGTATATTTTTTTGTTATTTTATATTTATTTTCCCTTTTGTTGCCCTTGTTTTTTTTTATTGTTGTTGTAGTTGTTGTTGTTATTGATGTCATTATTGTTAGATAGGACAGAGAGAAATGGAGAGAGGAGGGGAAGACAGAGAAGGGGAGAGAAAGATAGACACTTGCAGACCTGCTTCACTGCTTGTGAAACAATTCCCCTGCAGGTGGAGAGCCGAGGGCTTGAACCGGGATCCTTATACCAGTCCTTGCGCTTAACCTGCTGCACTACTGCTCGACTCCCTAGCCCATGTATTATCACCCAGATAAAATAAACATTTGTTACTATCTTCGATGAGTTGTTTATTTAAAGCACTATTATAGTCGTATGCTAATTATCTGTATGCAGATTAGTCATAGTACAAACCTGTGACAAAAGAGGATTTTAACAGTATAAGCACATGTATTCTAGTCTCAGAATATTAACTATTTTTATCTTCTCTTTTGAAAGACAGAGACTTCAGTAGTGTATGTGATACCAGGAATTTAACTCAGAGCCTCCCACATGCAAGGCATGCACTCTACTGACAACTCCCAGGGTGTCCTTTATCTTAAATAAGTAGGTTCTTCACCATTCCAGTTTATAGTTAAGTTAAATTGACAAAAATATTAATATTTTTATCTCACAAAGCAGTAAAATCCCAAATTGGTCTTCATGCTTTACTTAAAACAGCCATAGATGTACAACTCATGTTAAAAAAGAAAAGTGAACATTTCACTAATTTCCACTTCAGCCAATAAATGTATTTAGTTGTTTCACAAACATTTTGAGAATGTGTTCAACTTATAAAACAGGGTTGTATCTTATCATTCTTGCTAGTCCTTGTAATAGATAAAGATAAGACCTTTATGAAACTTCTAGTTAGAAAGGGAAAGATTGCAATAGTACTAATAACAGAAGACAGAATGACAAAAGAAGTAGTCTACGGTCATACCACCCTGAACACGCCCGATCTCATCTGATCTCAGAAGCTAAGCAGGGTTGGGCCTGGTTAGTACTTAGATGGGAGACAAAAGAAGTAATAGCAGCACACAGGTTCTGATGGACCAAAATATTTCATTGAAGAGTTGGTATTTTCAGTGAGTCTTGTTGTATGCATAGAGTTTGGACCAGTTTATAAGAAATAAAAGTAGTGGTCCGGAGGTGGTGCAGTGGCTAAAGCACTGGACTCTCAAGCATGAGGTCCTGAGTTCAATCCCCAGCAGCACATGTACCAGAGTGATGTCTGGTTCTTTCTCTCTCTCCTATCTTTCTAATTAATAAAATAAATAAAATCTTTTTAAAAAGAAATAAAAATAGAGAGGCTAAAAAAATTCTCTATAAATGAGTCTACCAGATTCCATGATACTTCATATAATCACTGATATTTTACACCCCTAAGAGTGTTATTTAAGTTTTCAGTGCACTTAATTGAAACCCTACTAGATGCAAATCAAAAGTTTCAGTCTTAATTGAGATATTTTGAAAATTGAACCCATTGCTTCAGGCAGGTGCTACATGAGATTCCATTAATATAGGTAATTAACATTAGCCTCTGCTTTAATTAACATGCACACTTTAATTAGCAAAGCATTAACCAACATTAAAAAACCTGATCTTCATGCATCACAAAAAACTGCAAAGTTATGACTACTGTGTTATTTTTCTCCAAAGTTGTAAATCTCAGAAAAACGACCAATTCTGAAGTACACACCAAATTTTAAATATTAAATAGTAAGATATATACAATATGAGAGAAAAGTTCATTAAATTGAAACAGAATGTTCTTTAAAAACTATGGAGGCAATGACTTTGACATTTTAAAGCATGAATTACATTATAATCATTCAATGATCACTTGGAGGGCAGAAGATTTTGATTGAAAAATTCATAGATTGTTGCCTTCCTTATATGTAATAAGTAAATGACTATAATAAAATTAATATCAGCATCAATAATTTCAAATCTCTTCTTATCACTTCAAGGGCCTAAAGAAAGCACCAGCTGCAATGGCAGTTAATATCTCAAGTTTCAAACTAGGAGAAACCTTATTTTTAAAGCACTCTATGTAGTCCTTTTATCTTTAAGATTAAAACGTGCAGTTCTTTATTGTCAACATACCATGTACTTGGCCACCAGCAACAACTTACTAAATTGCATAAAGTCACTTTCATGTCATTTTGTTAGTATTATCAATTGGGTTGCCAATTTTCAGATTCTATTTATATTCCACATTTTAGTATTTTTATCATATGGTACTACTGTTTGTTTCAAGACATACTAAATTATTTATTGATTGACTGACTGACTGCCACTGTGACTCAGCACCAACCCTATGAGTGCACTGCTCCCTGTGGTCATTTTTCTTTTTTTTTTTTTTCTTTTCCCTATTATATTTGATAGGAGAGAAATTGAGAGGGGAGGGAGAGTTAGAAGGGAGAGAAAGAGAGATAACTGTAGACCTGTTTTATTGCACATAAAGTGTCTGCCCTGCAGGTGGGTAGCAGGGGCTCAAATCTAACCAGGGTCCTTGTGCATGGTTGTGGTTGTGGGGTGTGTGTGTATGTGTGTGTGTGTGTGTATTTAACTGCCAGCAGGGTCCTTGCTTGGGCTTAGTGCTACACTGTTAAGCCACCACTCTTGGTGATCATTTTTTTCTTTCTATTTTATTTGATATGACAGAAAGAAATTGAGTGAGGATGGGGAGATAGAGAGGTATAGAGAAAGATAAATGTCTGCAGACCTGCTTCACTGCCTGTGAGGTGTTCCCCCGCAGGTAGTGTGTGTGCACAGACTGCGCTACTTACTGCCCAGTGCCCCAAGACATACTAAATTTATAGCAAAAAGTATCAAAAACTTTTTAAAACACGTATTTACAGAAAAAGTGTACATTTACTAATTGAACATTATGAGAAATAACACACAAAATTTACATAAACACATCCTCACTGACTTCCAACTGCATAAAAAAAAAAAAAATCAGAAAAATCTGATATGCAGGTGGGCCCAAGTTATTGTCTTGGAAGATGAGTCATAGCTGGAAAAAAGACTAGAAAGCTGGATATGGGAAGATAGTAGCTCCCAAATCTGGGAAAAGTGTATAAATATTATTGACTGAAAACCCCACTGATTTGATCTGGGGCCCATATTCAGCAGAGGAGCCTATGTATCCTCTATATCCCTGTAGGTCCAAACTTGTGTTCTGTGGTCATCAGTAGGAACATTCTGAGTTGCACCAATTTCAGGACCCATCTTCTTCAGGTGGTAGATAGAGTATGTTATCCAGCCTCCCTTCAGAGGATGGAACCTTGTCTACCATTGTTGATCCACATTGAGGGCAAGGTCCTATGGGGTCCCCAAAGGAGTTCATTATGTTGTTCCTGATGGAGATGACCAGTGATAATGGAGAGAGGGATCTATTCGAGGTCTAGGCTCATCGTGTTTGAGTGGGAATTCCAGGACTCCCTGGCTAGGGCCCCAGCTGATGGGGTGGCCTGATAGTGACTAAAGAGTCATCATTAAAGTATGCCAGTCTCTTGCCCTTATTCAGCTTTTGTAGTCCTTGCTTTGATAAGGTTAGCTTTGGAGTGACTGAGGAAAGTGTAATAGCAAGTAGTTGAGGAGGGTATCTAGGTCAAAGTAGAAACTATTTCATTACGTATTTTAAGATATCTTTGTAGGTCTTTCTTCTTGCTTGCTTCATTTATTGACTCACTGAAAACTATTGTGCACTCTTGCTTTAAGGTATATATTTTGCCTTAATTTATGGATCTATGTGTACATATGCCCTATCTCATAGGACCTGGCCTATATCTAGGTTTTGAGGCTTTGTTAGGAAGTGGACCACCTGAAATGGAATTAAGGAGTCCTATGAGAAAGGAAAGGTCTCACCCAAGTAATGATGCTGAAGGGTTGACATTCCATGCCTGCTGTCTCTGGACACATTCCAAAGTGAAGCATGCCGAGGTGGTACTCACTGTATTGAATAGGTTTAGATCAGCAGATGCAGTATCAGTTGGTATGATTTGAGAGAAGCTTGCAGCAAAGTGAGCCCCACCCTAGAGGTTCCAGGACTGGGGGAAATACAGGCTTTATAGAGGAAGTGGGAGGCTCCTGATGTCTTAAGGTTTAAGAAGGCAATAGATAGTTATTGCTGGAATCAAATTATTTGGCAATTGGGTTGACTTTGAAATTCCCATTATAAGGATTTACTGTATCATACATGACCTCACTATAATTTGTCCTTTGATGTTATTTATATATATCTGTATTTTATAAAGTTGCACCACTGGTTGCATCTGTTTTTCTGGTCTAAGCTTTTATGAGAGTCAGCATTTCCAAGACTCAACCTATGGTCTGTGTATTAAAATTTTTGAGACATTCAAATAATTTTTCCCCTCTCATATTAATTAAATAGTGATTTATATGACTATAAGTTAATATTAGTTTACATAAACACCATTCCCACCACCAAAAGACTGTGTCCCATCCCATCCTTCCTCCCTACACACACCCCCACTGAAGCTGAGCATTCACCCTCACCCTCCACCCAGAAATTTTTATTTTGGTGGCCTACTCCAAACTCAGTCAGATCCTGCTTTGAGTTTCCCTTTCTGTTCTTTCTCAACTTCTGTTGATGAGTGGGATCATCCTATATTCATCTTTATCTTTCTGACTTAGCTCACTTAACATAATTCCTTCTTGTTCCATCCAAGATGGGTCAGAGGAGGTGGGTTCATTGTTCTTAATAGCTGCATAGTATTCCATTGTGTATGTATACCATAGCTTTCTCAGCCACTCATCTGTTGTTAGACATCTGGGTTGCTTCCAGGTTTCAGTTATTACGAATTGTGCTGCTATGAACATAAGTGTATGGTAAATATTTTTAATATTGATTATCTAGTTTTCAGATCACTCTGATGTATGGGACAAAGTTCTTAATTTTATTTTTTGTTATCCCAGTATTTCTCTGCTCTAGAATGACTTTTTTATGGTAGAGAGAGAAATTAATGAAGGGAAAGAGAGAGAAACCAAAAGATCAAATATTCCTCTAACACTGTGGGGCCTAGTGTGAACCTGAGTTATGTACAGGGAAAAGCAGTTGCCCTGTCCAGCTGAGCTATTTTGCTAGTCCTGTGAAACAAAGTTTTTAATTCTTTCAGCAACATATTGACTTTAAAGAGCTCCTGATTTATTTTGGAAGATGAGATTTACATAGTTGAGTATATAGATTTTCATAAGTACAAGGTGGGCTGTGGTACATCATGGAAAAAATAGAAGCATGAGCATCGGAATTGGTGAGTTAAAAGAGGTTCATGTTAGTCCTTAGAAGATTTTTTTATTCCATCAAAGGGAATAGATTAGAGAAGGTGTTTATGCAAAAGCTGTTTGCAAAGCTCTAGGGGTAGGAATAGCTCTATTTATGAACCACTAACCACTGACCAGAAGAGGAGAGTTGTGAGGAAAGTACTGGAAGATAAATTGAAATCAGAGATTAGGGTCAGAGTGAGAAAAAACTTTTCTACCAGCCTAACCTTTTTTTACAGATAGGTGAGTTAGACTGTATTTTTCCAGATTTATGCTGATTGTAAAGGTGAAATCACCACTTTTAATAGATGAGTGGTATTCCAACTTGTATATAGACCACAACTTGCTCAACCACTCATCTGTTGTTGGACACCTAGGTTGTTTCCAGGTTTTGGCTATTACAAATTGTGCTGCTATGAACATAGGTATATGCAAATCTTCTCAGATGGTATGTTGCACATTTCTTTTTTTATATAATTTTTTATTTATTCCCTTTTGCTGCCCTTGTTGTTTTACTGTTGTAGTTATTGATGTCCTTGTTGTTGGATATGACAGAGAGAAATGGAGAGAGGAAGGGAAGACAGAGAGGGGGAGAGAAAGATAGACACCTGCAGACCTGCTTCACTGCTTGTGTAGCGACTTCCCTGCAGGTGGGGAGCTTGGGGCTCGAACCAGGATCCTTACATTGGTCCTTGTGCTTTGTGCCACGTGCACTTAACCCATTGCACTACTGCCTGACTCCCATGTCACACATTTCTAAATCCTGGTACTGTATGTCTTAAACTCTCACTCTAAATATTTGTTTCTCTTTCTCTTCTTGCTAACACCTTTCTTACATAAAGCCCAAGTGAACTTAACAGATAGAGCATGGGGATTATATATGGCAATTCCTGGTAAGGCCTTTTGTTGTTATTATTGTTATAATATCATCTCCAGAATAGAAAAAAACTTGATAAGTTTTAAGAGATGAAATAAATTGGCAAGTGCTCTTGCACCTGCTTCCAAGGCACTACCCTCAGCCTGATCCAGGAAGAACGCTCAACATCTATATGGTCCAGGCCCTGGTTATCCATAGGACAGTTACAACTTGGAGATTACATATGATAGCAGGTATAGGATATTTTTCTCGTTTTTATGACCATTTCTTCTAGTGTGATAATTGGGTGGCTGTGATTTCTCTGTTTTTAAAAGTATTTGTTTATTTTTATCATTGTATTGTGGCATCGATAACCTATAGTGAAGTTGATGGTATGTGAGTACAGTTTATCACCTTATGTCGAGTGTTATCCTCACCCCCAAAATCAGCTCCTTTCCATCAGTGATGCACCAGGACTCCAAAGCCCTCTTCACTCCCTCCCATCCACCACTTCCTTCCTAACAGACCTTTGCTTTGATTTAACATACCACACCCAGTTCAAGTTTCTCCTTCCTTTCCTTGGTTTTTAAATTCCACCAATAAGTGAAATCATCTAGTATTAATCCTGTCTTTTCTCACTCAGTATGATTACTTTGAAGCAAAGGAAACAATGGCATACTTTTTAACAGCTGAGTAGTATTCCATTGGTGTACAAATGTCTACCTTGTTACTTATAAGTATTATGCAATGACTACTATTGTGAATCTAGTTATCATTTCTCTCCATTTAATGCAAACTCTGAAGATTTACTGTCTTGGCAATTTTCAAGTTGCTCTACAGTTGTAATACATAGTCGTATAGTTGGCATGCTGTATTTTAAATCCTCAAATATTATTTATTTTATGTCTAAAAGTGAATACCTTTTCCTCTCATACACCTGTTTTACCCACCGCCCAACAACCTTTCACCGTAGTAACCATCATTTCATCTGCGAATTTTTTGTCTGTTTGCTTTCATTTTTTAATTCCACATAAAAATGAAATCATAGTGTATTTGTGTGTTTCTCTGTTTGACTTAGAATAATTTCCCCAAGTTCATCCATGTTATCACAAGTGACAGTATTTCATTTTTAATGGCCAAGTACTCATTGTGTATGTATATGTAAGCATTCGAATAAATATGTGTGATGTGTCTATCTCTATATATCCACTAACACATATTTAGATTGTTCCTATAATTTAGCTATATTTTAAGTAATGATTCAATAAATATAGGAGTTTGTCTGTCTTTTCAAAATAGTGTTTTTATTTTCTTCAGACAAATGTTCAGAAGTGAAATTGGTGAGCATATGGAAGTCTATTTTTTCCCTGGGGACACACTAATCCAAGTTAATTTTTTTTTGCCTCCAGGATTATTGCTGGAGCTCAGTGCCTGCACCATGAATACACTGCTTCTGGAGGACATTTTTGCCCTTTTATTGCCCTGGTTTTTTTTTATCATTGTTGTGGTTATTATTATCATTGTTATTGATGTCGTTGTTGGATAAGAGAAATGAAAAGAGTAGTGGAAGACAGAGAGGGGGAGAGTAAGACACCTGCAGACCTATCTCACCGCCTGTGAAGTGACTTCCCTGTAGGTGGGGAGCCAGGGGCTCGAACCAGGACCAAGTTAATTTTTTAAGAGAGAGATAGAGAGAGAGAGAGAGAGAAAGAGAGAGAGAGAGAAACTATAGCACCAAAGTTTCCCCATGGGGAAGTATGGCAGGGGCCAGTCTTAAACACACCTAGGTTGTGTGCATACTAGGTAGGCATACTACACAGGTGAGTTATCTTTCCAGCCCTAGAAATTTTACTTTAAGAGGGCCAGATGGTGGCACATGCGGTTAAGCACACATATCAACCTCAAGGACCCACACTGGAACCCCACCTCACCCCCACCCATCGCTCCCCACCTGCATGGAATCTACTTCACAAGTAGTGAAGCTGGTCTTCGGGTGTCTGTTTTTCTCTCCCTCTTTGTGTCTTCTCACCATTTCTCAAATTTTCTCTGTCTAATCTACCTATCAGTCTCTGTCCTATCTAATAAAAATTAGGGGGAAAAGGTGGGAAGGGGGACCAGCAGGTGGTAGCAGTGGATTTGTAGTGCCAGCGCCAAGCCACAGCAACAATCCTGGTGGCAATAAAAAAGAAAAGAAAATTTTTATTTTAAATTAATTATTATTGTTTAACATTGGTTTGCAGAAGTACAGATTGGGATGATGAAGGTCTTTCTATTCTATCTATATATGTACATAAGACTTATCTTAGGGTTATTTTTCATGTCACTTAGATTTTTCTGTGGCAAAAACTAATAAAGTCATGGGCCCTGTGGAATATACCTAGAATAGACCTACTAGCTATTTCCAAAATGGAGACCCCAAATCTGCATCTGCAATATTCCAGCCTTTAGGTTCATGATTAATCAACAATTTGTTATGCTTTATATCTTAACTCTTTTTCAGCCACCGGGTTACCGGATTCTACCATGATGCCAATTGACTTCCCTGGGCAGACGACCTCATCAATGTGTCTTAGAACCTCACCTCCCCAGATCCCAACCCCACTAGGGAAAGAGAGAGATAGTCTGGGAGATTGGATTAACCTGTCAATGACCATGTTCAGTCGGGAAGCAATTACAGAAGCCAGACATTCCACCTTTTGCACCCTATAATGATCCTAGGTCCATACTCCCATGGGGTTAAAGAATAGGAAAGCTATCAGGGGAGGGGATGGGATGTGGAGCTTTGGTGTTGGGAATTGTACCCCTCTTATCCTATGGTCTTGTCAGTGTTTCCATTTTATAATAAATTAAAAAAAGTTTAAGTATTTACCACAGGGATATATTATGGAGAACCTGTGTGAAAATGATCAAATAGTACAAATTACCAGTTATTAGATAAGTACAGCCAAGAGATGTAATGCACAACATGGTAACTAGAGTTAGTAATACTGTATTGTATGTTTGAATGTTACTAAAGGAATAGATCTTTTTTTCAATTGACTATAGCCATGTTCAGGTAAAGAATTCTGTGATCCCCAGGATAATCATAGGAGAATTAGTGGGATACACTGGCCCTTTAGGAAGACTGTAGGAGTTATCTATGTATCTATCTATGTATTACAGTATAAGATAACTGAAATTTGAATCCTGCTCCTAATTGAACTTTATGTAATTATTAATTTGATGATAAAACTATAGTGATTACTTATACTTACCAAATCATCAAGTATTTTATTGTACAAAGGGCCTTTCCATAAAATTAAAATAAAAATTCAAATAAAAGTCTTTTTTTTCTGATGCCATAGTAATTTCTGCAACAATAGACTGTCCTTAATCTCTTTTCTGATAGTCATATCTATTTTGATAATCAGTGCTACCTTTTTGATGAGTTTTTTGAATTCCACTTCTCAGCCAGTACTTTCCCTATAAAGATATCTTACAGCAAAAGTTAAAAATTAAACAAGATTGGAACTGCAAACCCCACATACAGTTTTTTTGTTAATTTATAGAATTCCTTATAATGATTCCTTTGTACTCTCTATCTTGTGAAAATATTTCTAATTATGCACAAGACATCTTCCTTAAAATATTATCAGTGTGTGACACCTCATTCTTAGCTAAAGATCCCAGAGTTGTGTTGTGTTATAATTTAGTTGCTTTGTTGTATTTATGAGTATGTTTTTCTCAATTCACTTTCTCACAGAGAAGAAAAATTTCATATTAGTTAATGCTATCATACCATGACTATTAACACATTCCCTACCAGGGAGTACTTAGGGTATTAAACACATGCTCTGAGACTATGTTATAAGAATGGATCCACAATTTAAGTGACACAGACTTCAGAGTCCAGTTTTTGTGAAATTAGTGTTTGTAATGGCCTCACAAAGTGCTCCAATCACTTATGAATGACATACCAATCTTAAATTGTGCATGGCATTTTTTGAAAATGAATTTCCACAGCAGATAGGTAGCCCCTAAAAATATGTGTACTTTATACTCTGATTTTTAAACTAGTGATCTAAAACAATGGCTTTAGTTTTGAACAATTACTAAGAGTTGAAGATATAATGGTTTCTGACAGAAGTACTCAAATGGCCTAAGACATAGGTCTTCTGATTTTCTACTACGAGTTTGTACAAGTTTTTAATAGGCAAAACCATATAAATTGGCAGTGATGTGACTTGTAGGGGCATAAAATGATAAAAGCCAACCACTATATATTTATGTTGAACATAATAATTTGTTTACCAATTATTTGATCCTTTCTGGTACTCCACTACTTCATACTTCCTTTTATTCAGAGAGAGACAGAGAGTCAAAGAGAGAAGGGGAGGTAACACAGTACCAAAGCTCCCTTCAATGAGATGGGGTGGGTTCAAGGTAGTGGGATTGGGCTTGAAACTAGGTAGCACTTATGGCAATGCAGAACACTATCCAGCCTGAACATATCAATCTATGGCTATAAAAATATTTTTAAAAATTACTTTATTTTGCTAAGTTAAATCCAGACTAATAAAAAGGAAAACTAGTTAATTAATGTTTAATCATTCATTATGTTCTTCAAAGTATAACACTACAGATGAAGAATCTGATATACAAACTTAACATAAATTAATAAAAGTAAAAAGGGGGAATAACCAATATGGTAATTAAAATTTCAATAGTGGAATTCCTAAACTGAGGCCAACCATGTACTAATTGACAGAATAACTCATATGAGTTTTAATATAAGAATATGAAAAGTTATGTGGGAGAAAACTAGTGATCCACTGAAGAGTTTCAGATGTTTATTCAGAAAAAGACCTAGATAAAAAATATCAAGTGAGGGGGTCGGGCAGTGGCGCAGTGGGCTAAGTGCATGTGGTGCATAGTGCAAGGACTGGCGTAAGGATCCCGGTTCGAGCCCCTGGCTCCCCACCTGCAGGGGAGTCACTTCACAGGCGGTGAAGCAGGTCTGCAGGTGTCTATCTTTCTCTCCCCCTCTCTGTCTTCCCCTCCTCTCTCCATTTCTCTCTGTCCTATCCAACAATGAACAACATCAACAATGGCAATAATAATAACCACAACGAGGCTACAACAATAAGGGCAACAAAAGGGGGAAAAATGGCCTCCAGGAGTGGTGGATTCATGGTGCAGGCACCGAGCCCAGCAATAACCCTGGAGGAAAAAAATATATATCAAGTGAAAAATAAGGTAACTTCAGAAGAGGAAAGTTAATATTTAAAAAATAACTTGATATCACAGCTGGAGATATTTATTATATTAATTTTTTTTAATTTATTTAATTTATTTATTCCCTTTTGTTGCCCTTGGTTTTTTTATTGTTGTAGTTATTGTTGTTGTCGTTGTTGGATAGGACAGAGAGAAATGGAGAGAGGAGGGGAAGACAGAGAGGAGGAGAGAAAGACAGACACCTGCAGACCTGCTTCACTGCCTGTGAAGCGACTCCCCTGCAGGTGGGGAGCCGGGGTTTGAACTGGGATCCTTATGCCGGTCCTTGTGCTTTGTACCACCTGCGCTTAACCCGCTGCGCTACAGCCCGACTCCCTATTATATTAATTTTTATTGTGAAAATGTTTTGATCATACAGTTTGTGTCTCTGGGGTACAATATCATCTCCCTCCAAAAATTATATGTGATTCTGAGTACCTGCAACCTTGAACTCCCAGATACTACTCAATCTGGTTCAACCTTGGCAGTATAGCTTCTGCTAAACACTCATGACTGAAATTCCCTGGACACTGCTCAGAAAACTAAAGTACAGACCCCTGGACTGGGTCTTTGTGGAGCACCAAAGATAACATGAAGACAGAGGAAATCAACTGCAATGATGGGTAAAGATGGTAGTTTGAAAAAAAAAAAAAAGAACTAGGACAAATGAAAAGACTGACAGGACAACATCAAGAACAGTATTCAGATCACATGGAGAATCAGAAGAAAAAGAGAAAATCAAAGAGGTAGAACTCTTATTTGAAGAAAGGATGGCCAAGGACTTCCCCAGACTAAGGAAGGAGATGATCAGATACAGGAACCTCTAAGATTTCCAAATACATACACATCAAGACAATTAAAAATTCAAAGATGAAAGAGAGAATCCTAAAAGCTTCAAAACTAATGAGTTACATATAAGTTATCATTTGATTTCTCAACAGGAAAATAAAATTCAGAAGGAATGGAAGGAAACATTCAAAAATTTGAATGGAAAATATCTCTACCCAAGAACTACTCCAAGAGGTTATCACTCAGATTAGATGGAGTTACATGAGTTTTCAGACAAAAAAAAAAAACTATTGAATTCATTACCACAACAAATGCTCAAGGGACTTGCTAAAGGAACTTAACATAAAAGGAAAATATGGAATGTTCTCACTCATACAGAACATATAAATAAATACAACAAGGAAACAAACATATTCAAATGGAAATAAATTTTTAAACTTGAAATGTAGAATTGAGGTTGCCTAAAGGAGGGTGAGTGGGCTGCAAGGATGTATGGGCACCAGTATATTCTGGTGGAGGGATATTAGTCCTTTGGTGATGGGAGGGTACAATGTACCATATTTTCAAGAGCAATGAAATGGAACTTCTAAAATATTACAGTTTCGTAAGCCAGAGTTATCTCAGAAACAATTAAATTTATAAGAAGATGCCAAGGTCTCCTGTGTGTTTACATAGCATTCTTAGTTGACTGAATATTATTATTTTTATTACTATAATGGGTAATTATTTTTTTTTAGAACAAGAAAAATTTGCAACTATCTTTAGTAAGTCATAGGATACATTTTAAAGAAAACAAAGTAGAAGGAAGAATTCTTGGAACTATCAAACATCAACTAGACTTTCCTAAGGATTTCTGTTATTTTCTCAAAAGTATCAAAAACCTATGCACAGTCTAGACTAATGCAATACAGGATTCATAATGTTGATTTCTACTATTACTATAACTTTGTGGGGAACACTGGTCTGATTGAAGCACATTTAAGCTGGAAATAAATGTATTGCTCTTTTTTAAGTGACATGGACTTTTGTAAATTAACTGAACTTAACATTTAGAAGTTATGACAGATAGCCATTAGTATGTCTTTACTGCAAGATGTAATGAGCTTCCGTTAAGGTGCTTCAGAGTGAACTACCACAGAATAAACTGCTTATACTTGTTCATACTGCACATAACTTTAACATGTAGGGAGACTCATTTTATAAAGGAAGAATGAAATGCAAATAAAAGTTACCATTTTTTAAACTCTGAGGTTTATGGGCATAAGAGAAACTCAAATCTACAAAATGAAAATAAAAGCACAAATGCTCGATAATTAATTCAACATTTATAATAAAGAAAGAATCCATAATAGACTCTACTTAAAAAAATTGACCTATGCAAAACAAGATCAGTATGAACTGTTTGGAGAAATCCTGATCTCCAACAAAGACAAGGAATTTCTCTTCTACAACACATTTTCTGCCTTCTCTTGTTAAACTGCTTAAAACCATTTAACAGATCAAATTACAAACTTAGGTTAGTGACCATTTTTTTTTACTTTTTAAATATTATTTCAACTAAATGCAGATCATATCAATAAGGAAGTCTATAAACCTAACCATAAATTATTTAGTTTATCTTTTTACTATTGCTTTGTATTCTACATTTACATCCTAAATGTACAGACTGTTAAAACTTACATTTAATTAGTCAATACACAAAAAGAAAAAAAAACTACATAAGGCTAACAATAATAAAAATCTTTTAACTTTTTCCATAATAAATAAATTAAGCATAAAATAAAACTGAAGCCCATAGTAGTCTTTTAGTTCATGCTTTAGAAATAGAAAGAAATTTGTAGAAATTTAATGAAAACTTTTCAGCACAATTAAATATAAAATGTTTTAACATGCATTTCTCCTGCCAATTGGCATACATAATAGAAAAGTGGTAGAGAATAGGTTAAACATTCTAAAAGGATTTTAACCTTAAATTTGACAGAAGTTAAATGGCTGTGACATTGGGTTCTTCTGCTTTATTCCAGCTAGTAATCCACCCTCAAAGTTCCTGTCAGGTAAATGACCTTGTATTTCATTAACTGATAATTAAATGGATTTATTCCACTAACGGTTTTAATTAAAATGCTAGAAATATTGATTACCCCTCTCATCCTTATTCCCCCAGATGAAAAAAAGGTTTTAGGAATGTTTATTTAGAGAAGACAGAGAATTAAATTAGATTGAATCTCTATGAGACCCAAAGACTGGTTCTTTCATTTCTGCTGCTCAAGCAGAAAAAGGTTTCAATTTTTTGATGTTTGATTAATTATTTTGAAATCCATTTATGCTTACCTTGGTGTTTAATTAAAAATGTCATTTTTAGCATAATTAAATTGGCTATCTGTGGAAGACTAACTTCAAACTTATATTTTAAAAATGCAGTGCCTTTTTTTGGTAAAAAGAAACTTTCAGTTATTTGCTTTTTCAGTAGAGCTATTGCCTTATGAATGAAAAACTAAGGAGACTGGGTGCTTAATTGGATTTTCTACATTTGAATAGTAGGACACATATGCTTATGACTAGTCTAAGTTTATTTGGCTGCGCTCTTTAATCCATTAGTGATTCATTCATTCTAACAAATACAGAGTATGCTTTTCCAAATGTGATGGATTTCTTAGTGTTTACTCTGACAAAATGTACTTCATAAAAGCTGTCTTTGGCATGCTTGTGTGTTTTACTACAGCACTAATTCAAGGAACTTAAGATACAATTTCTACTGTCAGTTTTGTCAAAGCACGTCCAGGCAGTAGGAAACCATTTTTACTAAACATCAGATAATGGCAGAGTGGGAAATCAAGAAAAAGAAAGACAAGAAGAGAAAGAAAGAAATGGGAAAGAAAAAAAGAGATAAGGGAGGAGTAAAAAAGAGAGAAAAGACAGGAAAATTCATTTATTCTTGTTTAAAGTATCTGACGAAAAAGGAAGTATACTCCTATGTAAATACTCATAAAGGCAAGTTTCTGTGTTGACACCTATCTTGGTGAGATGTAAAACTGTATCTCCATGACAGTAACATTCCTATAAATCAACATGTCTTCAGTAAAGTGATTTGGTAAATTAAAGAGGAGATAATCACAACAGACACTGCAGAAATCCAAACTACCATGTGAAGCTTATATGAATAACTATAAGCCACCAAGCTAGAAAACTTGGAAGAAATGGAAGAGCTCCTAGAAACACATAATATTCCAAAATTGAACAAGAGAAAATAGAAAACATAAATGGGCCAATCACAGCCAAAGAAACTGAAACAGTTATTAAGAACCTTCCCAACAATAAAAGTCCACGACCAGATGGGTTTACAAATGAACTCTACAAAAACCTCTAAGGGAGAGATAATACCTATACTTTTTAAGCTCTTCCAAAATGTTTAAGAAACAGGAAAACACTCCTTTCCACCTTCTATGAAACCAACATCACCCTGATACAAAAAGAAGACAGGGACACACATACAAAATGAAAACTACAGACCAATAACTAAATGACTACAGTATCAAGGGTGTGGGGTGAACAGAAACCTATATCGTACAGGCATTTTTAAAAAAAGAAACTGGCACAAACATGGAGAAACATGTAAGCAAGTAACAAGAACCAGTGTGCTGCCAAGGGAAGGCCTGAGGGGGCCATTTCTTGCCTCTGTGGGCAAAACTTTATCAGCTTAAAAAAAACATTTCTTGCCTCTGGGGGGCGTACTTGCCTCGATAGGCATTTGCATGGGGATGGGGAACGGCCTAGAGTCCGTCCCAAAGGCAGCTGGCTGAAGTTTATTTACTATGAAACAAGACTTGTTATTAGCATAACCACAGCACAATCTAAAATTTCTAATAGAGAAGGAATTTGAGACTTTTACATATCAACAACGTCTTTTTAACCTTTTGTTACACCCATTCAAGATGGAGACACACCCTAGGTGTGTGCAGGAAAGGAAACCTCAGGCATGAGAATAATTAGCATAGCCATTGTGTAATCTACCAATTCTAATAGAGAAGGTAATGGAGAGTTTTACATATCAACAAGTCTATTTAGCCTTTTGTTTAGACCAACTTAGTTAAAATATATTGATTGTTAACTAATTTTTACCTCAGACTTTAAATGTAAGTTAATTTTATCTTTATGAGAATTACGTTGAAAACCTTTTTCATTTAACTTTGACTAGTAAGAATTTAGCCTTAAAGTTACTGTTTACCAAACTTTAAACATACACATAAACATGGTCATTAATGCACAAGGAGAGAAACTTTTGTTACGAAGACATGTCATTTTAAACACGAATTTAGATGTGTACTGTCTTAGTTGTTGGGGGGGGGTGCGTTGTCCAGTGGTGGTCTCTTGGGCAGCTTCACTTCAAGGAATTGCAGGTTGCGATCTCTGCACGAATCTCTGTGTACTCCAGCTTGTCTGCCTTCAGACCGGACCGGAAGCTGGAGATCTCGGCCAGTGTGTCCAGTTTGGCCAGTGTGTCCAGTTTTGGCAGGGAGCCCAGGAGGTTCGGGATCTGTCCAGAATTCATAGCACGAGGGCAGGCGGGCCAGCCTTGTAGAAGGCGTGGGCCGAGGTGCCCAGGGGTGGCGACCATGATAGGCCGCAGCGGCCCTGCTCCATGGCCCTGCCATGTCTGCTGCCCTGTTCCATGGCCCTGTCATATCTGCTGCCCTGCTCGCAGTGGCCGAGCAGCGTGGAGGGATCCCGCATCCAGTGCCCTGCGCCATGTGGTGGAGAGCCGGCTCCTGTGGGCTGGCCTGCGTGCTGGCATTGGGCTCTTGCATGCTGGCATCGGGCTCCTGCGTGTTGGTGTCAGGCTCCTGCGTGCTGGCATCGGGCTCCTGTGTGCTGGCGTCAGCCTCCTGTGGGCTGCGGGGCTGTGGGGCTGTGGGCGCGGTGCGCGGAGTTGTCTGGGCGCAGCTGGCTGGCTGGCTGTTCCACCAGGTGGAAAAGGCAGCTCTGCACCTCGCCTCTTGCCCGCTGACTCTTCCCGACTCCTCTGGCTGTTCTGAGTTCGGCCGAGCGAGTGGAAACCACAGAGTGGTCAAGAGATAAATGTTCCAGAAACAGCAAAACAGTCTTGTGAAGAAAGAGCAGAGGCCTTTGGAGATCTCTTCACAAGCAGAAGAGAAGGCCATAGTACATAGGTAGCCAAATTGTCTTCACTTATCTGAGAGATGTGCAGGTCAGGTCCACGTGGGCGCCATTTGTTGTTAAAATTCGGTGGCTCCAGCTGGCCGGGCTAACTTCACGGGCGGGTAACAGAGACGACCAGAGACATACGGCTGAGCAGGGAAGCTGTATTTCTTTATTCAAGAACAACGATTCATAAACTAACCCAAACTAATCACCAAACAGAACTCTGTTGCCTCTTTCCCCCGCGATGGCGCCAAGTACTCTCGAACTCTGGAACTCTGGAACCCTCTCGGGGTTCCTTGGGGCGGGGCCAAGCGGGCCCGCGAAACTAGCAGGACTGATCCAATTTTCTTGGCAGGGGGAGAGCTAGAACAACCTAATGTAAAGCATACAACATCTGATGAACATAGATGCTAAAATATTGAACAAAATTCTAGCCAACCAAATACAGCAGTATATTATATCAAACTACATCAAATTAAAAAAGTTTCTGCACAGCAAAAAAAACAACAAAAAAAACTACCTCCCTAGGTTCAATACCCTGCACCACCATAAGCCAGAGCTAAACAGTGCTCTGGTAAAAAAAAAAAAAACAACTACCTCCCAAAACAAAGAGACCCCTTACAGAACGGGAAGACCTTCACATACCATACACCAGACAAAGGGTTAATAACAAAAGTACATAAAAAGCTCACCAAACTCAGCAACAAAAACATCAACAGAAAAATGACTCCATCCATAGTTGGGGAGAGGATATGAACAGAATATTCACCAAAGAAGAGATACAAAAGGGCAACAGACATATGGGGGGAAAAAAAGATTCCAAATCATGGATTGTCAGAGAAGTGCAAATTAAAGACAACAATGAGATAGCATTTTATTCTTATGAGAATGTCATATATCAGACAGAATAGTAATAGCAAATGCAGGAGAGGTTGTAGGGGCAAAGGAAAACTCCTGCACTGATGGTGGGGCTGTGAAGCAGGCAACCCCTGTGGAGATTCTCAGTCTGGAAAACTCTCAGAAGGCTAGAAATGGATTTACACTATATCCCAGTAATTCCTCTCCTGGGGATATAGCCTAAGGAACCAAACACATACATCCCAAAACATTGGTGTATACATGTGTTCATAGTAGCACAATTTGTAATAGCCAAAACCTGAAAGCAATCTAGGTATCCAACAACAGATGACTGGCTGAGAAAGTTGTGGTATATGCACATAATGAAATACTAATCAGCTCCTAAAAATGGCGAATTCACTTCTTCACATCATCTTGGATGGAGCCTGAATCATGTAAAAAAAAAAAGGAGAAAGAAAGAATCATGTTAAGTGAGATAAGAAGGAGGATGAACATGGGATGATCTCACTCATGACAGAAGTTGAGAAATAAGAACAGAAGGGGAAACACAAATCAAAACTTAGGACTGAGTTTGGTGTGCTGCACCAATGTAAAGGACCCTGGGTAGGGGTGGTGGTGGTGGTGATTCGGATCCTGGAGTATGATGGTGGAGGAGGAGGAGGAACTAGGTGGGGAGTTAGAGTGTTATGCAGAAAACTGAATAATGGAAATCAAATTTTATAGACGAATAAGATATTTTGTTGTTGTTCTTAAGCTGAAACTCAGTTCAAATCAACATATTATTCTAAAATGTCTCCCTTCTGATCCAGCTTTCTAGTCTTATTTCCAACTCTGACGCCATCTCCTCAGACAATATCTTTAGCTCACCTGCATGTTAGCTGTTGGGTTTAGGCAAAATTAGTAAAGTCATGGGCCCCTTGGAATATACCTAATATAGATTTCCTAGATCCTTCCAACATGAAGACCCCAATTCTCATCTGCTATATTCTTATATTCTTCCTAGCTTTTTCCAAAATGGAGACCCTAGATCTCATCTGCTCTATTCTTACCTTGGGTTCCTGATGATTAAACAATTTGTCCTGCTTTATATTTTAATGCTGAAAGCCACCAAGTTGCAGATGCTACCATGACGACAAGATGAATTCCTTGGGCAGATGACCTCACCCACGTGTCCTGGAACCCTGCCTCCCCAGAGCCCTACACCATTAGAGAAGACAGAAATAGGATGGGAGTATGGATCAACCTGCCAAGACCCATGTCCAACAGAGAAGCAATTACAGAAGCCAGACCTTCCACCTTCTGTACCCCATAATAATCCAAGGTCCATACTTCCAGAGAGATAAAGAATAGGAAAGCTTCCATTGGAGGGGATGGGATGTGGAACTCTGGTGGTGGGAATTGTGTGGAATTGTACCCTTCTTATCCAACAGATTTGTTGATCATAATTAAAATAAAAAACCCTTCTAGTTTGTCTTCTAGATAAGTTTTAGACTTAGCTAGATTTGATATGGTGTAGTTTGCTGATGTCACAGAAATGAGAAGATGCACAATTTTTATACTAATGGCTATGGGTGCTTTAAGAACTGATGGTAGTCATTTGTATTATTTTAACTAGAAAAACAACAAGGGAAGAAATGCAGATCTAAAGACTAGATAAGTTCCTATTTTGGCACAATTCCATTTTTCACAATTTGGGTGTCTGGGCTTTTTCTAATAGCTTTCCTTTTCAGGAAAGGTATGTGTTTACATTTCATCTTTTAATAGGGAAAGGCAAGTATAATCATGGTGATAAGATATACTTTGAATTCTTCAATTAATTTCACAAAAAAATTTAGTGTGTTTGTGACCTGAATTAAAAGGAAGATTTCTTTTTTTAAAATTATGTACACAAATACAAGTTGCTTTCTGAGTCTGAAGTCTTGTAGTGGAAGGTATCTCTCTATGATCATAAAACTTTTACATTTCCGGGAGTCAAGTGGTGGCGCAGCGGGTTAAGCGCACAAAGCACAAGGACCGGCATAAGGATCCTGGTTCGAACCCCGGCTCCCCACCTGCAGGGGAGTCGCTTCACAAGTGGTGAAGCAGGTCTGCAGGTGTCTATCTTTCTCTCCGCCTCTCTGTCTTCCCCTCCTCTCTCCATTTCTCTCTGTCCAATCCAACAACAACGACATCAATAACCACAACAATGTTAAACAACAAGGGCAACAAAATGGAAAATAAATAAATATTAAAAAATTTAAAAAAACTTTCACATTTACTTTTATTTACAAAGTGTTTTTTTGTGTAGATGTTTCCACATGCCATCAAGTTATGAGAATAAAATTTCAATCATAATCAAAGGAAAGAAACTATAGGGATGGATGGTAGTTCAACTAGTAGGGCATGAGGCTTGCTGCCTTCACAGCCTGGGCTCAATTCTTATCTCTGTATGTGGGAATATCAGAGCATAGGTGTGGGGAAAGCATTGGTACTGTGGTATCGTTCCCTCTTTTTTTTCTTTAATTTTATTGGGGGCATATTTCTTTGACCAACCAACATCTTTCAACTAATGACAAAGATACAGAAGCTAAACTATGAGATGAATATGCCCTGGGGATATATTATATAGTATGGTGAATATAATTTACACTATTGCATTATGTAACTAAGAGTTGTTAAGAGAGTAGAGAACTTAAAAGGTATCAGCAGACCAAAAATGCTTTTGATGTGAGAGGACAGAGGTATCAATGAGCTTTACTGTGGTAACAATTTCACAATAAATACTTATATCAATCAATCACTCTGTATGTCTTAATACTTACATGTATTAAATGTTAATGACATCTCACTAAAGCTTGAAATGGCCTTAAATAAATTTAAATGGGCATATTTCATAGAGCTGGACTAAGTGGATTTATGGCAGCCTAAAACTTTACAAACATGAAATTCTGAACTCCAATAAAAAAATAAAATAAATAGCAATTTATAGTAATTATACTACTAAATTACATTAGTGTTGCCAACATCCATTAGCTAGATTTTAGCAGTATTATTTCTAACTGGTATATTATCTTAAAGATTGCTAGAAACCAATGGTACATATTTGTCCTGTCTTATCACCAGAAGGAGAGATTGGTTAACGCTTTTTTATTTGATAGTTTCATTCAAAAAGAGATGATGCCACACTTAGTAATCAAAAGGACCAGAAAAAGGACTGTGAATTTTATTTACAAAAAGAGGTTTACAAGATGAAAGTGAAAATTCCAAGAAGTCATTTTTCTGACTAGCTAAAGGAAATATGTGAGGTCATATACTTCAATTTCCTTATCTTACAATGGGAATGATGCCTACAGTAAAGGATCACTTCTTTCTGAAACCACTGGCATCTGTGTGTGTGAAGACTAATGAAGACCACTTGCAACATGATATTGCACCAGTGGTTCAAATTTATGTAGAAGAACAAAACATAGAAAAAGCAACTTGGTCTGATCTATAATACTTATAAAATGTTGTGTTTCATTTTCGTGACAACAGTAGCATAATTTTCCATAATGCCTACCATTTCCAATATTCAAATAACAACCATTTGCCAAACTTACCATCAATAATCTTAAATTTAACACCTACTTTTTTTGGCTATCATTTTAGCAGATGATCAATAGCAATATGGTATACATTCACATGTACAGACACATTTTCAAGATACCAATATAATTTTAATGCTGCTTTCATAAACTTCAAGAAACTAGCTAAAATGAATCATTTTATTTTTAACACTGATATATGGCATATATTTTAACCTGTCTACACACAAAAGTAGTGCTGTTAACAATTGCAACTTTCTTCAAGTATGCTATGAATCACTGTAGTTCTTTCCTCTTTTTTCATGCACCATTGCCACTATCTTACCTTCAGCAGTTTTGCTAGGTTTCAATGAAGATGGAACTAGAGGGCATACATTAGAATTTTATATCAGTTCAAGAAGGGGAGAGACGAAAGACATATGAAGCCAGAATGACATTCATTGAAGGTTCCCTAGGGAAGATAACACATGTTTTTTCTCTCACCTGCTAGGCATGCTAAATCAGTGCAATGATAAGCTAATTTATGAAATATATTTCATTGAAACTTGGGCATATTTGCTGTTGCTAGTTCAACCATTAGAATTTTAAAAATAATGACATTCTAAATTTTACAATTAGAAGGCTTAATTTTCTGAAGAAATGTTTGTTATACATCATGCAAGCAGTGTCACATTTCTAACTAAAATAGTTGTTACCATTCAGTTGTCTATACCCTAAACACAGCATCTTGGTGTTTCTCTAAAAATTGTCATATTATAGCCTTGGAACTGGCACAGTATATAAAGTGTTGGATACTCAACTATGAGCTTCTGAGTTCTATCCTTGACACTGCATGTGCCAGAACAATACTCTGGTCCTCTCTCTTCTATCCTATCAGTTGTGGATGCCATTATTTTTCACTGCACTGACAAAGTGATTGGGTTTTGAGGAAACCAAATAAATACAAATATTTCTATTATATATTGCTGTGTATGTTCTCAGATGTACAACTAATGTCTATCTTTTTAAATAATCCTTTACAATGCTGTATAATGGAAGAATTCAAACTTAGTTTTTTCCTCTGGGTTTTCAGGACCTGTATTGATCCATTTTGTCTTAAAATTTTATTTGTTTGTTTGTTTTTTTGTTTACTTTTGCCTCCAAGGTTATTGCTGGGGCTTGGTGCCCGCACTATGAATCCACTGCTCCTTTTTCCATTGTTGTTGTTGTTGCTGCTGCTGTTGTTGGATAGGACAGAGAGAAATTGAGAGGGGAGGGTAAGGTAGAGAGGGAAAAGAAAGACAGACACCTGCAGACCTGCTTCACTGCTTGCAAAGCGACCTCCCTGTAGGTGGGAAGCTGGGGACTCCAACCAGGATCCTTGAGCTGCTCTGTGCTTAACCCACTGTGCTACTGCCCGGTCCCCCCAAATTATAACTTTAACATAGTTTTTAAGGACTTACCATGAGAAGTGGACCTAGAGATGATCTCAAAGATATATGCTTCAATTTTTCCAGGTGGGTACCATTAAAATACAATACCATCATGGTAGCCTCTGAAATCATCCCTGTTCTATTAGCAATAGGCCAGTTAGTTTTTCATATAATCAATGCCTTCTCCAAGGAATGGAAAATTAAGTGTGAATCAAATTAAAAGCATCTAAGCATAAAATTAGAGTCAAAACAAGAATTTCCCATTAAAAGGCACCATTCAGCCTTGTTTGATATTTTTTAAAGACTCCTCCCTGCCATGCTCTGTTCTTCCTGCCAGAATCCTCAGAACTGTGTATAAGTAACGTTTTCCTTCTTTACCAGTCACCTACTTCTCTTACCAGACTTAAGCTGAGTTCAACACAGTCCAGTCTGAGGTATGGAAATTCACAAGCACATATGAACTCCATTGTCAGTCATACTAAACAAAGCTAACAGGAAGTTTAACATATAGGAGGCCAGTTATATGCATATATTGGCAGTCAGCAATGATGGGCAAGGGACCTCAGCAAACAGTAATGATAGTTTAAAATCATTTAAATAAAATCTTCAAGGTTCAGTGTCTTTCTTTTAAGTGTATACCATTTAAGACGAAATAGCTGTCCCTTACACTCTGTGCACAAATAAATTAATGGACTCTTAATTATTTTATTTTTCCATGCACTGAATTTAAGAAGTATCTGACTTTTCCAAGTTAGGTCACTGTCAAAAATAATATACTTTTTCTTTAACTCAATAAGAAGTACCATCTAAGTATGTACCAGTGTATCTTACAGTCAAGATGATAAAAGATTTAAGATTGTCACAGAAATAAAATCTTATAAATAAACAAACTGAGAGGATGACTGATTTGTAACTTTTTTTCTTAGATGACCCACTGATTATAGTAAACACATTTGTTAGTATGGCATGACTTTTTTTTCCCTTATTTTATTTTTGCCTCCAGGGTTATTGCTGGGGCTCAGTGCCTGCACTACAAATCCACTGCTCCTGGAGGCTATCTTTTCCCTTTTGTTGCCCTTGTTATTTATCCTTGTTGTTACTGCTGTTGTTGTTGTTGGATAGGATAGAGAGAAATCGAGAAAGGAGGGGAAGACAGAGAAGGGAAGAGAAAGACAGATACTGCAGACCTGCTTCACAGCTCATGAAGCAAGCCCCTTGCAGGGGAGAGGGGGGAGCCAAGGGCTTGAACTAGGATCCTTATGCTGGTCCTTGAACTTTGCGCCATGTGCACTTAACCCACTGGTACCGCCTGAACCCCCACCCCCGAAGAGAATTTTATTGGGTTACAGTATGGATAACTACTGAGCTCTTTATGTAACAAAGAATGGATTAAGAAACAGAACAGGGCGATAGTGCAGTGGGTTAAGCGCATGTGGAGCGAAGCGCAAGGACTGGCATAACGATCCTGGTTCCAGCCCCTGCTCCCCACCTGCAGGGGAGTCGCATCACAAGTGGTGAAGTGGGTCTGCAGGTGTGTCTGTCTTTCTCTCCCCATCTCGATCTTCCCCTCCTCTCTCCATTTCTCTCTGTCCTAACAATGATAACATCAATAACAACAACAATAATAACTACTACAACAACAAAAAAGGGCAACACAAGGGTAAATAAATGGTACAAAATCAGAGAGAAACAGGCATAGAGGCTGCTTAATTTTTAAAAAATTGATACCAGAATATAATAGAGAACTAAAGAAATGTAGGAGCTAGTTATATAAACTATGTACTATTTTGTAGCATAATAAGAAAAAAAAAAGAGCACTTAAAACTCTTTACTTGCTTGGCCAGTAGAACTCTCTGGAACAACTTAGAAACAAAACCCCTTGGGCAATATTTACAGAGAGATCAAATGAACATCTCAAGAAACCAGCATTATGTTAGAGATTCTTTGTGTAAAGGTCACCAGATAAAACCCAGCCAGGTTAGAAATTACTGACAGTCCTTTTATTTCTCTGATGCTGACCTGGAAACTCTTGATAGGAGTGAGAAATGATCTTCATAGAAGAGTAACTTCTTTGGACATTACTTGACAACACTAGAAGGTAGCAATTTCCCATCCCTAATACCTCTTCAAATTTCTTTTAAGAGCAATCCTAAATTTCCATCTGCACTAAGATTTACAAGAATATTGGGCTTACAGTGCCTGTTTCTCATTTTGCGGCAGGCAGAAGATCACCAAACTAAATCAGACCATTAGACATGAAACAATCAATTGAAGTGACATAGGGGGTCAAGGGTCTGCAACTAAGTATTCATAAGCCAAAGTATGTACTCTATGTGTACATATAAGAGATTCATTAGTTTAAGACTCATTGATATTTGAGTCTTTATGTGAATTATCTTGAGGAGTAGGGGAAGAAGCAACTAGCTGCAGTCAGTATTGTAAATATATTTAAGACTATAGATTGCATTCCATTTGGGCTGTCAGAAAAGTCATGACATAATTTTCTATGCAAAAATATGGCATGACTTTTCCAACAAATCAGTAAGTGAAGATAAAGAATCATACACGTTTAGATATCTTTTAATTGAATAGAGCACGGTACGGTCAAGTATGTTATGGTAAATTTTAACCACTGCATTTCCAAAGAAAAATAAGCTCTGGGACCGGGTGGTGGCGCCCTGGTTGAGCACACATGTTACAGTGCTAAAGGATCCAGGTTTGAGTCCCCAGCCCCCACCTGCAAGGGGAAAGCTTTGCAAGTGGTGAAGTAGGGCTGCAGTGTCTCTCTATATCATTCCCTCTCTGTCTCCCCCTTCCTCTTGACTTCTGGCTGTCTCTATCTAATCAATAAATAAAGATAATAAAAAAAATTTAAATGACATGGGGGAACTCAAGGCTTCCCTGACTAGGACCCCAGATGATGAGGTATCCTGGTATTGGCCAGAATGGTCATCATTAAGTGAACAAGTCTCTTCCCCTTTCCCAATTTTTGTAGTCCATTCTTTGTCTCACAAGCTTAGACTTCCTCTCAGTTGTTAAAGCCTTGATGTCATTTGTTGTATCAAAACTGACATTAAGTTTATACAGTCTGGCCTCAAGTTAAGGAGGAAATAGACCTGTCCCCATGGTGAAGTATAAACAGTGATATACTTTACTTCATGTGTAAATTTATACCTAGAGAAAGATACACATTTTTATGGAATTTACCTATGTTACACTTCTAAGGAATCACATGTAAATCTTTATGAATCAAAATGGAAATAATTTCTACATATCCTTAAATAAGGTTTCTCTGGTGTTCATTTAACCTTTGTGGGAAATTCTAATCATCTAAAGATGATGACATTTTGAACATTTTCAAATTTTATTTCATGCAGTGGGAAAATGAAAAAGACTATGTTCAAATTGTTTCTTCCCTCAAAGCCTACCAAAAAATAAGAGATCTAGTTTTAAGGACAATTCTCCCATTTAAAAAAAATAAACTAACTTTGTGAAATAAAATAATATATAGCTTTCAAGTATATATAAGTTCAAAAGTTTTTCTATTGCCTGAAATAGAGATGCAAGAAATTACATTAAAGTTTTAAATAGAAACATAAGTTTTTAGTTGATGTAGATAAAAATCTATTAGAGATAAAATTGTTTTGACAAAACTGCATAAATACAATGCCACTGGCTGCAAGCCTACTATTGAATACAAGTGGAAAATAAGAATAGCACTCCTGAAGGGGCATTGCTAAAGTGACACAAAATAAACACAACCATTTCAGTATAATTTTTCACATTAATTATGTTCTCTTATCGTAGATATATAACTAGCCAAGTATAACAGCAATAACAAGATAGCACTGAAGTTATTTTGCAAACAGGAAAAAGCAAATAAAATAATACTGATATGCTAGTTATTAGATTACTAGCCTTTTATCTTGTGGAATAGCTTCCCTGAACAAAAAGACTATATTAATCATTTCTGTTCCTCCAAGTAAATGATATTGCATTTCTGGAAAAAAATAGTTAAGTCTTTTTCCTTAAAGATGACTTCATTTATTTGCTGATTTGCCATTTCAAAAACTCCAGCTACTAAGACCATTTTCAAAAACAATTTCTAACATAAGAACACTGGCATTAAAAAAATATTTTATCAAGTTAAAATGTAATATACCCTAAAAGGAAAACGTACCCCACTTTCTTTAATGTAACCTTATACCTTTTTAGTTATAATTTTATTAAGGATGTCACTGTAGATTACACCACTATTAGTATTCTCACATAAACTTCCCTTTATTCAAGTTCAAGCTATAACTCTGCTATCTCTCACAGAATGGGATTTATGGACAACACTGACATCAATAATCTCTAATGGTAGTCTTCAAAGGAGTTGTCCTACAGTGGTAAGGTTGAAGTCCAATTACCTTTCAATTTTTTTTTTTTTTTTGAGATAGAGCATATGTTCTCATGTATCTATAAATTAGTGCAAAATATATACCTGAAAGCAAAAATACACAATAGCCTGTATAGTCAGTATAAAGTTCATAATGAAATAGTGTCTACTTAGACTTAGATACCCTCCTCACCTACTTCCTATTACAGTTCCCTCACTCCAAAGCTAACCTTATCAAAGCAAGCACTACAAAAGCTGAGTAAGGGCAAGAGACTGGCATACTTTAACGATGACTCTTTAGTCACTATCAGGCCACCCCATCAGCTGGGGCCCTAGTCGGGGAGGCCTGAAATTCCCAAGCAGACATGATGGGCCTAGACCTCGAATACATCCCTCTCTCCATTGTTACCGATCATCTCTATCAGGAACAACACAATAGACCCCTCTGCAGGCCCCCATAGGACCTTGCCCTCAACTTGGATCAACACTGGTAGAGAGTGTTCCATACTCTGAAGGGAGGCTAGGCAATATACTCTATGCTACACCTGAGGACGATGGGTCCTGTTATTGGTGCCACTTGGAACGTTCCTACTAATGACCACAGAATGTGAGCTCAGATCTACAGGGATGTAGAGGTCACATAGGCTCCTAAGCTAAATATAGGCCCCAGATCAGATCAAACTGATGGGGTTTACAGTCAACAATATTTATGTACCTTTCCCATATTTGGGAGCTACTCTCTTCCAAGATCTAGCTTTTCTGGTCCTTTTTCCACCTGCATATCAGATTTCAGGTTCAGAGAAAAAAAAAATGGATAGCCATAGGCCCTTTGGAATATAATTAAAATAGGCCTACTAGCTATCTACAAAATGGAGACCCTCCAAACTCATCATCTGAACTATTCTAGCCTTTAGGTTCATGATTAGTCAACAACTTGTTTGGCTTTATATGTTAACTCTCTTTCTAGCCACAATGTCCCAGATGCTAGCATGAGGCCAACCAGACTTCCCTGGACACACAAGCCCACCAATGTTTGTATATTTCTAAAAGAAATATCCCTATGACATTATTACATAAATTCTCTGAGGTAATATTTATGCACCATTTGTAAATCACTTACTTTAGAGCTTAGTACACATAAGATTTTGAACCATATACCACCTGTGTATATAGATGTACCTGTGACTTTCTGAGTCAATTGAGAATTTCTTGTGGGAGGTTCTGTGAGCATAGGCACAGTGTGAAATAAAGTGAAGAACTGAATTGTTTCAAGGACTGATTAGAACACACACTTATACTTGCACGTTATATATGTAGACATTTTTAAGTTGTTACAAAAGAAAACCATTTATTTTCATCTCCCTAGATTAGATATGAGAATAAAGAAGAAATGCTTAAGACAAAATTGGAAGTTCACAGACTCCCCAAAAGAAATGAGGCCTCACTACTTTCTAAAGACCTAAATCAAAGCCCTGGAGTGATTTTAAAATGTTTTTAAATGTTTTTTTTAAATGATTTAATATAGTGAGTTGAGATACATTACATTAGATATAATTAGACCTAGACAGGAAAGGTGGTTCTGAGAAGCTAATGAAATATCATTAAGGTTGAATATAAGATTGTTGATTAGGATAAAACTAATCCTGATTAGGATAAACAAGATAGGAGCTAGAGATCTTATTTTTCCTCTCATTTATATATTTATTTTATGAGTGAAGTAGGGGCATGTTACTATCTTTATTGAAAAGAAAAATTAAAGAATATTATCACTTTTGCATCTTACTGAAATATGTTATATGTCATAATCATAATATCTGTCCCAATTTATTTTTGGGGAAGGCATTTGCTGTAAGATGTATCTATATTAAAGTAAAGGATATGAATACAAATTGAATTTGCTTGCCATATATTTTTCCTTGCCATCAAAGAAGAATCATGAGGCCTCCAGCAGTTTGGCTATCTGTTCTCTCCTAAATCTCACTCCACACGGTGGCCTTTCTTCTATTCTCTGCTCTTGACCACTGGAGTTTATACTCAAAAACTCTTTCTCAGCCTGAGAACAATTCTTTCTCAGCCTATCTGACCCTTAACTATTTAGTATCTAATCACTGCTTATATCTCCACTCAATTTTCTTCCTTGGTGAACACTTGCCTAACCACTCTGACTAGATCAAATCAATTATTGTTTATTCTCGACTTCTCACAGTTTTCCACTGGTGCAATTTTGGTTTTATTTATACTTTATTTTTTCGGGTCTCATTAGAGATTATAGTATAACAGGTTTTGCTCACTATTATTTTCTCAAAATAATGACTAGAAGTATGAGTCCTGGTACATGAAAGACATTCAGTGACCAGCTGACAACTATATGAATTAACACGTAAATTATTTCTTGCCTAATATTGGAATATTTCATATTATGTAGACACAACCAATCATTATTCTGATATATAATTGAGACCTCTTCTCCAAGAGTAAATATATATAATCTTTTACCAAATCAGTGCTTAGTCACAAATCACAAGTTCATGTACATTCATGAAAACAATTTAAACATTTCTGCATCACCTATAGTCCCTCTAATCATCTTCAGGGATTATTTTTAAGTCTCAGCGAACCCAAGTAGCAATATATTGAAAACTATTTAATCTAAAGATATTACATGTATGTCAGTTATTCATGCTAGTGACAAAGAACCAAGATAAATTCTATAAATATAAAGTCATCTGGATTTTGAAATTTAGAATGCTATTGCCACCTCTGAACTAAAATCCCCACTGAGACATATAAATTCATAAAATATTTTACATTTTTAATTGCTCCTTCCTCTCTACTTGCACAAGATATAATTTATTCCCTGGACTATAGTCATTTCAGGACCCTTCTTCCTCAAGTGGCAGAGTATGTTGACCCAGCCTCCCTTCGGAGAGTGGGGCAGTCCCTACCATTGCTGATCCACATTGAGGGAAAGGTCCTGTAGAACCCCACAAGACAATCTACTATGTTGTTCCTGATGGAGATGACTAGTGGCAATGGAGAGAAAGATCTGTTCCCTAATTTGAGTTCAGGCTTTTTGCTGGCACTATAGTTACAAATGTGTATTATCTGTCTTTTATCTATAGTTCCCTTAGGAGTATGAACCAAGTTCTATTCCATGTTTGCCATCAAGAATATATCTACTCTAAAAACAGCTAAGCACAGTGATTTGGGGGACTAAAATACAGTACATATATTTTAAATGAAAGAAAGAGAAAATTAAGGTAAGAAAAAGTGGAAGGAGAAAAGGGGAAGTAAAAGGAGATAAAAAAGTTATTTTTTTTTTTATTGAAGATACTGTTTGTCTCAGAAAAGGTCATTGCTAATATAAAGTTATTTCACAGAAACTCAACAATTTTTTAAAATTTTATCACAATATGCAGTCACCTACCAATTAGATGTTCATTCTTTCTCTATATAACTCTTATTCCATTATCTGAACAAATACTAATATACAGGCAAAATGTTGAATTTATCAGAAGACAAAAAGAAACATATAGAGCTATAAAACAGAGAACTGAATTATTATATTTTGGGCCACAGACTGCTACTGCCTTCCTGTGTCTCTGCCTGTAGCAAAGTGGAAATCTGGGATCTGCTAACACTCACATTCCCATCCTACCTCCCATCCTAGCCTCTACCTCCCAATCTTCATTTGCTCTCATCTAAATACTCCTCCCAATTCATTTTCCCCACTATCCCTTTCTTCAGAAGTAGAGCCTGCTCCTTCTTCCCAACTTCACTTACAATAGTATCAAAATAGAAGCAGCCTACATGTTCCTATAGTCCTCCACAAATTACTAGTCTTCTATCCTAATTAAAAATCATGTTCCTTTAAACTCACCCTGAATCTCCCTGTGTGGATCATTACTCCTGAATTTTCCCCAGTCATTATTTAAGAACTGTGGCATCTGGCTTGGGATTTCTGTCTTCTCTCCACACCTAGCTTTGGACAATTCCAAAGTATGTAAAAACAACTTTTCCCACACTCCGGTTTCTTAAATTCAACTCTGAATCTACAGTATTCTGCAACTACAACTACTCCCATGACTATATTCTTTCCCCCTCTTTCTCTTCTTCTTTTTTTTTTGCTAACAGGGTTACTGTTTGTTCTCTGTGCCTGCATGAGTCCTCCACTCCCAGCATCCTAGCAGACTTAGTTTAGGGATGACAAGATACATAGAGCAAATCAGAAAAAGAGAGCCACTATAGCACTGGTCCACTATTCCTGAAGTTTCCCTGTTCATGTGTTCCCTGACCAGGGATCCTCACACATGGTCATGTGTCCTCTACCCAGAAAGCTATCCCTTGCCTCTCCCATCATATTTTGTCATAATAAATGTCCCTTAACTCAGACTAGAACTGTCATTCTTATGACCAAGTCAGTACACAGTTCACCCCTTTCCTATCTCCTTGGTCTCAACTCACCACTCCCTCTTTCTTCTCTATAATCAGTTACAACTACCTACTGTTCCCTGATAGTATCATATTGTGGCCACTGCTCATTCAAAGTGTCTTCATGAAGTCTGGAGTGTAGATACTCTTATTCACCATTGTGACTAACTGCCTTGTGCTAACAGCACAGTTATTTATATACCATTTTCTCACACTCAACCATGAACTCTTACAGGAATAGCAGGACTATGTTTTGAACAACTAGTTTCACTCACAGTACCTGTCAATGTAGAGGAACTCTAATAACTACATCTCAATCATTCCTTATAATTTAGTTGTCTGATCTGAATTAACATATAGACAAAAGCTTTTCAAAATCTACCTTACAGGGCAGGGAAGGTAGCATAATGGTTAGGCAAAGAGACTCTAATGCCTGAGGCTCTAAATTCCCAGGTTCAATGGCTCAGTCCCTCACACCACCACAAACCAGAGCTGATTAGTGCTCTGGTAGAAAAAAAAAAGAAAAAAGAAAAAAAAAAAAAAAAGGGAGTCAGGCAGTAGCGCAGCGGGTTAAGTGCATGTGGCGCAAAGCGCAAGGACCCGCATTAAGGATCCATTTTAGCCCCCACTCCCCACCTTCAGGGGAGTTGCTTCACAAGCAGTGAAGCAGGTCTGCAGGTGTCTATCTTTCTCTCCCCCTCTGTCTTCCCCTCCTCTCTCCATTTCTCTCTGTCCCATCCAAGGACGACATCAATAACTACAACAATAATAACTACAACAAGGGCAACAAAAGGGAATAAGTAAATAAATATTTTAAAAAAGATCTCAAAATCTATCGTACACTGAGAGAATTTTAAAATAATTTTTCAAATACAACAAATGGTGATTTGGTAGGGAATCACTTTTAATGAAGATAGAACCAGTGAATTCAGAGTAAAGCAAACACCACTTGCTTGCTTTGATGGAGAAGTCATTAAATTGCCAGCAATTAAGTTGTATGTGTCAAGATATTTCTGTGCATGCATGTACCATTTGCTGCATTTCAAAGTCTGGTTTAAAAATGTATTAGATTTTTATTTAAAATGTCTAACAGATACTAGGACAACATTATTTTAAATAATTTCAAGTAAATGCAAAACATATCTGAGTGAAAAGTAGTCTTTCCAACTAGTAGTCTATATACAAATGATTAAGAAAGCCACTATTTGCATGTAAATCAGTAAGCTTAATGGTGGATTTCAGCTCTCTGGAGAACTATCTAATATAAAGCAAGGAATAAATTGAATGGTACCACATTGTTTTGACAAAATCTAATAAACATAACTTTATAATACCCTATTCTTTGAAGAAATCTCTTCTACCATTGAATTAACATACATATTCATACTTTCACATATGCACTTATACTTTTCAGATTTAGGTACTGCAATTAGTCATCTATTTTCAACATTATTTATCTGTTTAGCAAAATAAATTCAGTAAAGCAGGTCATAAACATGTTCCACAAAGATAAATGGCAATGTTTTCCCTAACTAAAAGTATCGACACCTTAAATGTAGTCACTATCAATTTTCTTCTTTTCCCCCTCTCTTTCTCTCCCTTCCCCTCACTTCCTTACTCCTTTTATTCCCTTCTTTTCTTTATATATATGTATATATATATATGTACATATGTATATATTTTTTGTCACCAGAGCACTCCTAATTCTGACTTACGGTGGTATTAGGGGTTGAGCCTGGGCCTTTGGAGCGTTAAGCACAAGAGAGAGTCTTTGCATAACCATTATGCTATCTTCCCAAACTGCCATTGTCAATTACTATCAAAGTTTTAAAATCAAATTTTATTTTAACTCTTCATCTAACTTAGTAGTTCCCAGTTCTAAAACAGTTTTATAAATATAGCTAAATTAATAATAGAACCCTACTGAGGACAGTACTTTCAAAGATTACTTTCAATTTAATAACAGATGGATTTGTGGTGAGCCTGGTTTATATGATCTTTTAAGTAAATGACACAGATTAGAACAGACAATAAAACATCCAAACACAAAGCCTACTTTCTACATATCATGTACACCTTAGGAATCAGAGCACAGACTTGATTATGACCATGACTCATAGAAGAAGATTTCTGTAATTCCTTGTTTTTCAGTTGTATAGAATTTACAGGTTGCTTTCCATGCCCCCATACCTTACTAAAATAAATTGACTCCCAGAATTTCCTGGAAAGACTTTAACTTTATTTTTAAACCCAAAGACAATTAATAAATTACTCAGCAATATATCCTAAATAATATAAGACAACTGGACCTTGGCAGAACATACACTTCATTGAGTTAGGAATGATTTTCCCTTTCAAAATTCCTGAGTAAACTCAGTATTACTGAAATCTTATTTCAGCTCTATATTGAAAACTAGCTCTAGAACCTTGGCTTCACTTCTTTTAGTTTTGAACCTTTTTAAGGACAAATTTAATTGATGTTACTATTGGTTTGCTAGCTTTGCATTTATGTTATGCAGTTTTTTGGGGGGAGGGGGGAATAATGATTTACAGTGTAGTCACTGACACATGGGTACACTTTCTTTTCTTTCTTTTTTAAAAAAATTATCTTTGTTTATTGGATAGAGACAGCCAGAAATTGAGAGGTTTTGAGGAGATAGAGACGGAGAGAGAAAGACACCTGCAATACTGCTTTAGCACTCACAAAGCTTGCCCCTTGCAGGTGGGGACTGGAGGTTCGAACCAGGGTCCTCGCACATTGTAACGTGCGCTTAACCAGGTATGCCACCACCTGGCCCCACATGAGTACACTCATCTCCCTGTGAAAGTTCTCTGCAGAGTACTCTCACTCACAACATAGGTCCTTTTACACCATTATAAACCAGGACCCCAAAGTTCTTTTCAGGTCTTCCCTCTCTAGCCTTCTACAGAGTCCTTTTTAAAATGCAATATATCACTCCCTGTCCAAGTTTTACTTTGTGTGCTCTCTCTCCTTATTATAACACTTTCTTTATATTTTTCTTATTTTTAAAAAATATATATATTTTCCCTTTTGTTGTCCTTGTTTTTTTATTGTTATTATAGTTATTATTGTTGTCATTGTTAGATAGGACAGAGAGAAATGGAGAGAGGAGGGGAAGACAGAGAGGGGGGAGAGAAAGATAGACACCTGCAAACCTGCTTCACCGCTTGTGAAGTGACTCTCCTACAGGTGGGGAGCCCGGGGCTCGAACCGGGATCCTTAGGCCGGTCCTTGTGCTTTTCGCCACCTGCACTTAATCCGCTGCGCTACTGCCCAACTCCCAACACTTTCAATACTCTTAAGTTTTGTATGTATTTAGGAAGAGATCTGGAGGACAAGCCAGATGTTAACCACTCACAAGGGTAATCTGAAAGTCGTAGTCTATTAATATGATCATTAGTATAGCGACTTCAACCTCTCTTCCAAGAAAAACAAACAAGATAATTACTATCAATCAGTTAGGTTGGGCAGCCAAGGTCTGCTCAGTCTATAAAAGGATACAGGTACATTTTAACACATTACAGTTTCAGAGAGGTTAAAACCAGAAGGAAACAATAGTGATAATGTAAAGGACAGCACCCCCCCACTACACACACACACACACACACACACACACACACACACACATACACACACACACTAAAAGGAAAGATTTCATAGAGAAAGAGATCTTGGAACTCAAACTTGAAGTTTATAAGAACTGAAATAAATCAGAAGACAGAAAAGTATTCTGGTGAAGGCAACAACATAATACTAGTTAGCATTTACAATGTGACAGGTACCCACATAAAGCACTTTACAAATTAATCATTAGTTAATATTAAGAGTACTGTGAAGTAGATAACTCTTATCCCCAATTAGAAGATAAGGAAATTGAGGCCTAGATTTAGAAGCCTGTACAAGGTCATCTAGCAAAGTCACTCCTAAGCTGCTTGAATTAGAGCTTTTTTTTAAAAAAAAAAATTATTATCTTTATTTAATGGATAGAGACCACCAGAAATTGAGAGGGGAGATAGAGAGGAAGAGAAACAGACATCTGCAGCCCTGCTTCACCACATGTGAAGCTTTCCCCCTGCAGGAGACTGGGGGCTTGAACCTGGGTCCTCTCATACTGTAATATGTGTGCTAAACTAGGTGTCCCACCACCTGGCCCCGATTCAGGTCGTTTTTTAACCACTATATCCTACTAATCTAAACTTATGTATGGGGATACAACAAGGGCACTATTATTGAACTAGTGATGAAGGGTATGTGGAATAAAATACAAAAATAAGTTTAACACATGAGTAAACAAGAGGTTTCCCTGAAAATAGCAAAGGTCTGAATTTTAGATGAGGAGTATGGAAGATATGTGAGCCAAAGAGCAGTGCTGAAGAAAGACTTAGAGTAAAGGACACATACAGAAGAGAAGCCTGCTTTGATGAGTATGGGAAAATACTGGTAAGGTCTTTGGTTAATTATATTTGGAAAGCTAGCTTTGCTACAATAAAAAGCCCCAAGTGTTAGGGGATTGCACAAACAAATGTTTGCTTCTCGCATTACATGTCCTCTAAACACAGTTGTGATTGAGTTGTGATTTTTCTCCATCTGTCTTCTTTATTCCTAGATCCAGGCTAAAGATTTTGATTATTTTGATGAACTACTCTTGTGACAGAGAGAAAAGAGCCAGAGCGTTGACAATGACATGCAATGGCTCTTAAAACATCTGTTTATTTACCATTGTCAAAAGCAAGTCATACTGCCAAGATCCAGCTCAACATGAATGGGACAGGAGTGCCTCCTCCTCTATAGGAGGCCTGCAAGTCACATGGTGGCAGGCAGGAGTGTATAATCCTCTTAAAGGAAAGGGGAGTGGATTGAAAGAATAATAATGCAACCTACCAGAGGAAGCCTGTGATTTTTACAGTTGCTGTCACTATGAATTAAAGCAACAGACCGAACTGAGTAAACTTCCTAGAAGGAGGTAAAATCTCTTACTTTCCCTAGATACAGAGTTCTATCCTAAGGAGAATGACCACTGTAATATTTCCATATTTTCTTATTAAAAAGCCTTATGTTGTATGATTTTATCATCTTGTACCTAAAATATGTCAAAGACTGAAATCGGAATCAAAGACAGTCTAAATGAATTGACAGAGTAGATATAAATCCTGTACACAAAGTTTCATTACAATTATAATAAAATTAAATTGGAAAAGTAAACAAAGAAAGTATCCAGTTAATATGTGTCCATGCACTTTTAAAAAATTTTCTATTCTAAATGGCATTTCAAGTACGATGACTTTACCAGGACTTATGAGGTGGCTCAGAGTATTGCACAAATGTCTTCCCTGCCTAACAACCTAGGCTCATCTGCAGAATCACATGAGACAACCAAGGCCGGAGGGCTGAGCAGTGGCGCACCAGGTAGAGCACACATGTTATAGTGCTCAAAGACCTGGGTTCAAGCTCCCCCTCCCCACCTGCAGAGGGGTAGCTTCACAAGTGGTGAAGTGGTGCTATAGGTGTCTTTTTATCCCCCTCCTTATCTCCCCATCCCCTCTCAATTTCTCTGTCTCTATATAAAATCAATGAATTAATTTAATTTAAAAAGAGAGAACCAAAGACAGACTCTACTAAGAACTACTGGAAATAATCAATCTAGTTAAATAGGATACAAAATTAATGTATATAAATCTGTCACATTTATGTATCCAAACAAGGAGAGAGAGAAAAAGGAAAATAAAAGACTCAATCCCATTTACAATTGAACCCAAAAAGATAAAATACCTTTGGTGAATCCCATGAAGGAGGTTAAGGACCTTTCCAATGAAAACCATAGGATATCCCTGGGACACAAAACACTGGTGGTGGGAACTATATGGAACTGTACCCCTGTGATCTTACAATCTTGTAAGTTATTATTAAATCACCAATAAAAAAAGATTAAAAAAATAAAGTTAAAAAGAAAAAGAAATAGAGGACACTCAGAAGGGGAAGAACATTCCTTGTTCCTGGATTTGGAAGAATACCAAAAACAATCTACAATTTCAAAGCAATCACTATCAAGACATCAATGGCATTTTTCACACACATTGCCTAAGCACTTCTGAGAAAAAAAAAAAATGGAGGTATCATGCTCCCCAACTTCAGTTTATACTACAAAACAATAATGATAATAACAGCATGGTTCTGGAATAAAAATCAACACTGGCATCAGTGGAGTAGAATCAAGAGCCCAGAATGAGATCACACATATATAACCACCCAATATATGACAAAGAGGCTAAAACTATTCAATGGAGAAAAGAATGTTGTTGGGACAACTAGACAGCCACATGTAGAATAGAAAACTACATCATTGTATATAGCTGTGCTATTGGATGCTTCTAATCTACTTGATCTAGGCTTTTGAGAGAGTCCACATATCAAGATACTGGATACTGTACAGCAAACCATAACAAAAGGACTTTTCAAAGTTAACCCAATTAACAAATAATGTGATGATAACATTAACTATCGATTGTCTTTTTGAACCCTAAGACAGCAGGAACCTCACATCTCCACTATAGAGCCCCTACTTCCCCCAGTCCTGGAACCCTTGGATAGGGCCCACTTTCCCGTATGCATCTCCCAATCCATATCAAATAATATTGCATCCACCGATCACAACCTAACCAACGCAACGATTGCCACCTCAACATGCTTCACCTCAGACTGTGTCCAGAGACTTCACGTGTGGAATGACAACCCTTCAGCTTCATTACTCGAGTGAGACCTTTCCTTTTATAGTACACTCTAATTTCATCTCAGGTAGTTCACTTTCTAACAAAGTCCCATAACCTAGATATACACCAGTTTCTGTGAGAGAGAGCTTATGTGCACACGTATCCATAAACTACTGCAAAATATATACCTGAAAGCAGAAGTACACAAGAGTTTGCAGTGAGTACCTCCCTAACACTTCCTCTCCACTATTCCAAGCTTGGGATCCATGATTGCTCAACAAATTGTTTGGCTTTGTATGTTAACTCTCTTTTCAATCACCAGGTTCCAGATGCCACCAGGATGCTGGCCAGGCTTCCCTGGATTGAAGACCCCACCAATGTGTCCTGGAGCTCAGCTTCCCAGAGACACACCTTACTAGGGAAAGAGAGGCAGACTGGGAGTATGGACCGACCAGTCAACGCCTATGTTCAGCAGGGAAGCAATTACAGAAGCCAGACCTTCTACCTTCTGCAACCCTCAACGACCCTGGGTCCATGCTCCCAGAGGGATAGAGAATGGGAAAGCTACCATGGGAGGGGGTGGGTTATGGAGATTGGGTGGTGGGAATTGTGTGGAGTTGTACCCCTCCTACCTTATGTTTTTGTTCATTAATCCTTTCTTAAATAAAAAATTTAAAAAAAAAGAAAACTGCATCATTATCTAACACTATACATCCAAATCAGATCAAAGATGTAGGTATTAAATCAGAAACTCAAAAATATATAGAGCAAAAATTAGCAGGATCTTAAAATCAAATACATATTTGGAGACTTGAGTCAATCAGCATGGGAACTGAAAACAAGAGTAAATAAATGGGAATATATCAAACTAAAATGCTTCTAATCACTGAAAGAAATGTATCCAAGGATATCCAGGCAACTCAATAACTGGGAAAAGATATTTACACATTGCACATCAGACAATTGATATCAAACATCTATAAAAAACTAAAAGAGAAGAAGAAGAGGAGGAGGGGGGAGGACAAGGAGGAGGAAGAAAAGAAAACAAAAGAAAAGGGGGCAGGATAGGGAGGAAAAAGGATAAAAGAAGAGAAAAAGAGCTGGTACAGTTCAACAAAAAGAAAAAATAACCCAATAAAAAAAGTGAGTCAAAGAACTGAACAGGCAGTTCTCCAGATAATATATACACATGGCCTACAGACATGTGAAGAAATGTCACTAGGGAGATGTAAATCAAAATTACTTAGGATTCCATCTCACACTGGTGAGAAGGCTCTGTATCACAAAAAAAAAAAAAAAAAGGAAACAACAGGTGTTTACAAGTTTGGGGAGAAAAAGGAACTCTGCTACACTACTGGTATGAATTGAAACTGGAAAAATGTATGGAAAATCGTTAGACAAATAAAAGTATAATTACCTTATGATCCAGAAATAATCAACACTAATTAAAAGGGACATATACACCTCTTTGTTCATAGCAGCATTCTTCAAAATAGACATAGATTGGAAGAAGCCTAAATACCCATTAACAGATGACTAGCCAAAGGAGTTATGGGATATATATTCCACGGAATACTGCTCTGCAATAAAATAGATGGTATTGTGTCCTTTGGGACAAAAGTGAATGGAATTGGAGGAGATTATGCTCATCAAAATAGGTAAAGAGATGAAAGATAACTACCAGTTGGTTTCACTAATATGTGGAATCTAAAGAACTGATACACATGAACTTGGAAAAATAAAAAAAGCAAGAAAACTGTTTCTAATACTTGTGAGACCTATGTTTGCTATCTTGGAGGTAGGGAGTGAGAATATAAAACTTCAGTGGTGGGTATGGTGTGGAACTACACATTGTAATCCTACACTCTTGCAATATAGTATTAATAACAAATCAAATAAAAAAGAAGTTTAAAAACTATATAAGGAGAAAAATTGGTTGGAGTGTTACAGCAGTAAACATATATGCAATATACTAAGTTCAATCATCAGCACTAAATACAAACAAAACAAAAGTCTGATTTTTTTTCTTATCTCCCCTCTCTTTGTGGCTATTGACCTACCATATTTCAATTTCCTACAAAATATGTATGACACAAGCAAATGGCAGTTAAGAATGACCTAAATTTCAATCCTAAAAGTCACCCTTAAATTTGGCAAGTTAGTAGGCTATATAAAAATGATGTCATGGTACTTTTAGACTGAGTCATTTCTAACTCTATTTTAGGATTTTTTTTTTTTTTAAGCCTATAGAGTTAAAATCTGAATCTTTGCACTGTCTGTCCTATTTTCTTGATCGGGTCTTTCACTCCTATTGGCTATTTTCAGTTTCTAAGATTTTCACAAAAGGTCACTGCTTCTGTCCTACAAATCCTGGCTCTTTACTCCCCACTCACCTCCCCATTAAATTCTTCTGTTAGAATTTTTTGATATAGATGCATATTCTCATAATTTTTAATTTAATATGAACACAATTTTTACTGATACTACTATAGTCCCTGTAAGCTCAATTTTTCCAGGTATTCCATTAGAAAACAGCCTCTTTCTTTCAATCCTACCAAGTCTTTTAGGGGAAATCTAATTTTTCCCAGGTCATAAAACTTTTAAGTATGAGGATTTCCAGGGGCATGGCTATGAAATGTCATTTTGAGATACAGGACAGATTTCACAGGCTCAGCCTGAGAAGAGGAAGAGCAGGGCACTCATCTGAATCAAAAATGGTGTCCCCTGTTTAAATGGAGGAAACTAGCTCCCAGAATAAAGTCTGAAGCAATGCAGTAAAAACTCACTGTCTAAACCCACAGAGGTGAAGACAAAAGATGTTCTCCCCAACCTCAAGCCACCACACAAGGACATAAAAAACAACATGCAAAACAAACACCCCGCAAAAAAAAAAATAATAAAACAAAACAAATCACAGACACAGCTCCATTTGCTGACTGAACAGAAAATATCACATTTAAGAAGAGTATGGAAGGACAAAAGGATTTGGAAAGCATGTATGAGTTTGAGTTCAGAAAACTTATTATGAAAGCAATTCAAGACAACAACCCAAATTCTCATTCTCAGAGAACATTTCACCAAATAGCTACAGAAGTCACAAAGAAAACTTGAAATGGAGATTGATGAAGTGAGACTGGAGGAAGTTAGGGCTTATGTAGAGGCCTTGCAAATAGAACAATTCATCTAGAGGACAGAATAGCAGGACTAGAAGATAAAAACACCACAGTCTCTGCAAGGCTGCTGGAGAGGAAAGACTCAAGAAAAATGAAGAAGTTCTGGGTGAAATAGCATACCCCATCAGAAAAAATAATAAGAAGAATTATTGGAATACCTGCAGACCAAGAGAAGGAGAGAGGAGCAGAGATAAAATTTAAAGAAGCCATAGAGGAAATTTTTCCACACCCGGGAAATGCTGAAAATATAAGCATAGAGGTTGAAAAAACATTCAGGGCTTATAACTTAATACAGCCCACACCACAATGCATCATTGTAAAACTATCTAAAAACAAAACAAACAAAAAAAGCTAACACGGGCCATTAGGGAAAAATTTTTTTGATATACAAAGGTTGAACCATCAGGCTATCTTCAGATTTCTCACCACAAACACTAGAAACAAGAAGAGAATGGAACAAAATATACACTGTACTAAAGGATAAAGATTACCAGCCAATGCATTGACCAATATGGATTGACAGGCCAATGTCCATGTCCAGTGGAGAAGCAACTACATAAGCCAGAACTCCCACTTTCGGCACCCCAAAAAAATTTTGGTCCATACTCCCAGAGGGAGAAATAATAGAAGAAAGTCATGAGCCCCTTAGAATATACCTAAAGTAGACTTCCTAGCTTAACAGGAGGACCTCAAATCTCATCTGCTATTTTCTTACCTTTAGGTTTCTATTTGTTCTACTTTGTATTTAATGCTTTTCAGATACTAAGTTGCAGATGCATAATTCCAACCTGATTTGCCTGGACAGATGCCCTTACCAATGTGTCCTGGAACCCCACATTCCCAGAGACATAGCCCACTAGCGAAAGATAGAAATAAAATACACTGGGGGTATGGATTGACCTGTCAATGTCCATGTCCAGTGGAGTAGCAATTACAGAAGTCAGACCTTTCACCTTCTGCACCCCATGAAGATCTCTGGTCTAAACTCCTAGAAGGATAAAGAATAGGGACCCTTCTAATGGGGATATGGAACTCTTGTGGGAATTCTGTGAAACTGTATCTCTTTTATCTCACAATATTGTTGATCATTATTCAACCACTAGCAAAATAAAATAAAATATTTATATGTTTTTAAAAAAGAGACCAGGGGGCTCTGAACCCCAATTCCAGTGGGACCTGTAATGTCTGTCACCAGGAAACTTTGTTTTTCTATTATCACTGAAAGAGAAGCAAATCTAGAAAACATCAGAGGAAGCCAGGCACTCTGCTTTGCTTTTTTGAGAGAGAAAAGGAAAAAGTAAGGACACTTGGAAGTAGTAATGGGCCTACATGTGACTTAGAAAGGAAGTGAAGGTAGGGCAAGGGTGGGGGTAGATAGCATGATGGTTATGCAAAGAGACTCCCATGCCTGAGGCTCCAAAGTCACAGGTTCAATCCTCTGCACCACTATAAGCCAGAGCTGACCAGTGCTCAGGAAAAAAAAAAAAAAGTATGACAGTAAAAGTGAATATAAATGGGCTAGACAAATAGATTGCTAGATATAGATATAGATATAGAAGATAGGTAGATAGACAGGCAGACAGACATAGTAAACCCATACTTTGTGACTTGGGGAGAACTATTTCAGTTTACACTGGAGGGGGATAGGGGCATAGAACTCTGGGTGTTCAGAATGGTAAGGAAACACACCCCTATTATCTTATAATCTTGTAAATAAATATTAAATCACAATTTATAGGAGATATGTATAATTCCCACTAAGGAAAATAAATAAACAGTTGTAATTCAAATCAAATTATATACTAAAATCATATTTTAAAAAGTCTAAGTCAGGGGCCAGGTGGTGGTAGCACACCAAGCCCCAGCAACAACCCTGGAGGCAAAAAAAAAAAAAAAAAATCTAAGTCTGGGAGGGGAAACCTAGTGGGATGTATGGCAGTTATTAAGTACTTAATCAGTATTATCAGAGTTAGCAAAATATGGACACACAAAATTTTTGGTCATTCTGGCAGTTAAGCCTTCATATTCCTATAGCAAAAGCTTCAAAACTTTACTTAAAATCATTTAAAGAGAATTTAATGCGTATATTTCATGTAAGATGCTCAGTAACTATCTCTTGCTTTTACCTCTGATAAAGGAAGATTTATGACCAAATTTTCAAAGAAAAAAAAGAGTTCAGTTACATTACCTTCCACCTCATCCATTATAAAAGTAAAGCAAATATTTATAAATCCTTGGAATGAGAAGAATGAATAGAATACTGAAAATTCTAATATTGGGAAGAGAAAGGTGTCTCATTCCCAATTATTTAAAAATGACATTTCCTAAAAGCTATGTAAAACTATTAAAATATTATCAAGGTCTGAGAAGACTTCTTTTATGTTATAATGACCTCACAACAGGTTATAGTTTATGAAAGAACACTGGCAGCTTAGAGCATAATCACATAGAGGATATTGTATTTGCTTTTTAAAGACCTTTACCTAAATTGACAATCAAAATGCTGCTGCAAATTTGTAAATCATCTCAAACATCTCATTTATGTGGCAATGACAATACCTAATTCTCAAGCTATTTTCAACAGACTACCTCAAAGAATCTTATGAGCTGCATCTTATTGGTGAAGTGCTGGAGTGCTGGGTTCAATCATAGCAGGGAACTTTGAAGCACCAGAATAATGTAGGTAGAATCCCATCTTTTCAGGCTGCAATTACTGCTCTCAGGAGATCAATAAATGTATTTCTTCTAGTTTTGTACAACTGCACAACTGTAATATATTGTGTTTACTATTTTGCTACATTTGTAAAAACCTCTTTAAAAATCTAAACAACCTCAATCTTAAAAATCATAAACTATTCAATCATGAAATTCAATCATGAAATCATAAACTATCCAAGAAGGCACTCTGAAAAGTGGAAAATTGGTAAATATAAAACCTGTCATTATAACATCATGAGCTTATTTGCATAAGCATAGAAGTGTTGTTAATCTTAATCTTATACACATAGGGTTCTCAAAGAATAATTTTCTAAAAATAACATAGCAAGTAGTAGAAATTTTAGTAAAATAAATGTGAAGGGGAAATTCAAACAAGATAAAATGGTATATGTGGAAAATGAGACATGGAAAAGAAAGATCTTAATAGAAAGTATGAAGTATAAAATACCTTATAAAACACCTTGATCTAGCTTCAATGTGTCTATATACTCTCAGAATATGTTTAAATAAACCAAAATTACTAGAAGTAGAAAAAAAAATACTTGAAGGAAATATTATACAGAGAAATATCAGCCAGGATAGGAAGGAGCTGGAGGTAGAGAACAGTACAGCAGTTTATACAATAGACTTTGTGCCAGAGTTTCCAGAGGTTCCAGGTTCAGTCCTTGGCACCAACATATACCAGACCTGAGCAGTACTCTGGTTAAAAATAAATAAAGGGGGAGTTGGGCAGTAGCACAGCGTGTTAAGCGCATGTGGTGCAAAGCACAAGCACTGGCATAAGGATCCTGGTTCGAGCCCCTGGCTCCCCACCTGCAGGGGAGTCACTTCACAGGTGGTGAAACAGGTCTGCAGGTGTCTATCTTTCTCTTCCCTCTGTCTTCCCCTCCTCTTTGTCCTATCTAACAACGACATCAATAACAATAATAATAACTACAACAACAATAAAAAACAAAGGCAACAAAAGGGAAAAATAAATAATTATAAATTAATAAATAAAGGGAGATGAGAAATTGAACCAGTGTATCAACAACTACTATAAGCCATGAACACTCCTCCAATAAAATGATGAAAGAAAAAAAGCCCTATTTATCATTCAATGATAAATTATTACTATTTCTTTTTAAAATAACTATTTATTTATTGGATAGAGACAGTCAGAAATCGAGAGGGAAAGGAGGGATTGAGTGGGTGAGAGACAGAGAGACACCTGCAGCACTGCTTCATCACTTGTGAAGCTTTCCCCCTGCAGGTGGGGACTGGGGGCTTGAACCTGGGTCCTTGCGCATTGTAACATGTGTGTTCAACTAGGTGTGCCACCACCTGCCCCCTTACTATTTCTTTTTATTGTTTCCTGTAAGTCCTAAGTTGTCTTCAAAGAATGTCATTTTATCAGAAAGAACAATCAATAGCTTAAGGCATTCAAAGAACCAACCACATCCTTTAAGGAAATGGTTATACTGTTAAGCAGTCTCTATACATTTCTATGTGGAAAGACATATCATCTACCTCAGATTACTAAGGACACTGGAGGTTCATATTGTCAGGTTATAATTTCACTCCTGGTGGGGTTATAGTTTGCTTCTAGGTCCTAACAATTGACACTAGCTTTGAGAGAAATATTTTGGGGGACCACAGAGATAGCTCATGGAGTAGAGCATGTACATTGGCATATATGCTGCCCAGGTTAAAACCCTGGCACCACATGGGAGTGACAAATCACCAGGGAAAGTTCCAGTGTTATAATGTCTCTCACCTTCTCTCTCTGTACCTGCATTAAAAAGGCAGCTGGGAGCAGTAAAATGGCACATGTACAAAGCTCCATTCCCCCCACTCCCCATCCCCACACACAAACACTATGAAGGAGACCAGGTCATGCCAATCTGAGAAATGGTGAAAAAAAAACCTCTTAAAACAGCATTCTGAGATAAACCTCATAGTAGTACATGCTGTACAGCTTTCAGAGGCAAACATCCATGGTGAATACGTGCTGTGAAACAGCCCTCTGAGGAAAATCTCAGTGTACGTGCTGTGAGACCTCCCCTAGTTGCTCCTGACCTTCTTCCAGACTAGATCAGGGGAAGAAACTGTATCAAACCAAAGAGATAACTAATTACATAATTGAGTGATGACCCAGATTCATGGGGAAGTGGGCCAAAAATTGCTATATAAAAACACCCCAATAAACGTGCTTGGTGTTCCCTTTCCTGAATGGTTCCACAGTTCCTTGCCTGAGTGTTTCATTTCCCTCCCCTCCTTCGGACCCCATAGAGCCAGAGTCTACACCACTATTTTGGTTAGTCAATGTAATATGACATTATAATAGACATAATTTCAAATTACTACAGAAATGTAGCTGTTTTTAAAAATCTAGAGTCTAGGGGGCTGGGTGGTAGTGCAGCAGGTTAAGTGCACATGGTAGGAAGAGGTAGGATCGGCGTAAAGATACAGATTCAAGTCCCCGGGTCCTCACCTGCAGGGGCGTTGCTTCATAAGTACTGCAGCAGGTCTGCAGGTGTCTATCTTTCTCTCCCCGTTTCTGTCTTCCCCTCCTCTCTCCATTTCTCTCTGTCCTATCCAAAAACTACAACAGCAATAACAATAACAACAACAAGGGCAACATAAAAATGGAAAAAGGGCCTCCAGGAGCAGTGAATTTTTAAAAATTTTATTTATTTATTTATTTATTTATTCCCTTTTGTTGCCCTTGTTGTAGTTATTATTATTGCCATTGTTGATGTTGTTCGTTGTTGGATAGGACAGAGAGAAATGGAGAGAGGAGGGGAAAACAGAGAGGGGAGAGAAAGCTAGACACCTGCAGACTTGCTTCACCTGCAGGTGGGAAGCCGGGGTGGGGGGGGCAAACCAGGATGCCTGCACTGGTCCTTGCACTTTGCGCCACCTGCACTTAACCCACTGCACTACCAACCAACTCCCAAGGAGCAGTGAATTTGTAGTGCAGGTACCCAGCAATAAGCCCGGAGGCAAAAAAAAAAATCTAGAGTCTAAGGGACTGGGGGTGGGGGGGGCATAGTTCACTTGGTAGACCACACACTTTGCCACGTGTAAGGAACCAGGTTCAAGTCCCTGGATACCAGGGAACAAATGTACAGAAGAAGCTTTATAAGTGGTAGAATACTAGAATAATGCTGTAGTATGTTTTCTTTTTCTCTCTTGATCTCTTGTCCTCTGTCTACCACTCCTGGTGGAATTAAACAGACATGAAGTCTTGGCAAAACATTAGCAGCAACAAAAGAATAAAAATAAACAAGCTAGGGCCTAATCCTTACAAATAAATGCTTATATGCAATTAGCTACACTAGCATTTGTCATGACCTTGCATGTATGTTTTCTGACTAAAACCAAATCTTAGCATTGCCCTCTCATATTTACAGAAGGAGCCTGTTTATATCTGGGCATCCAGAAATGTGGGGTGGATTAGTTCAAGATGAGTTGACTTTTGCTGAATCTTGGTGGTGGTGGTGGAGGATAAAGTTAAAAGATTTCACATTACAAAAAAAAAAAAAGAAGAAGAAGAAGAAGAAGCCTATCTTCTTTTCCTTCTCTCTTTTCTTTTTGAGAAACTAGTGCGTGAGCAAATCACATAGTTATGCTGTGTTATGATGCATGACGTTTTTATCATGTGACAATACTAAATAACAAAACACTGGATATCTACCAAAAATGTAGTTTACATCTTTTTACAAAGGGGTGGAGAAGGCCATTATCAAACCTTTCAGCAAATTTCATTGCTGTAAAATGGCAGCCAACCAACTTAACACCAAATCTTCACAAAGCTTATGATTACAAAGAAACAAAGGGTTACAGGTATGGGTGGTTTTGTTTATAAATTGTTTACTACCCGTTCACTTCTTGGATCAAAGAGGTAAAATTAGGAACCTTGAAATTGCTTTATCTCTCTTTTGTTCCTAGAGAAGAGTAATAGAAGATCCCCTCCCTAAACAACACATCAATCCTAATTCTCCAAGAGATCGGAGCTGCAGCTGGTTGGATATTTTAATTTAGAAAATAGCTTATTTACAAATCACGAATGGCAAAGTTCTGGCATCAACTTGCACTTTTATTTGGCTCAGCCTACCCATGTTAATAAAGTGCTTATTTTATTCTAAATTCTCACAGGTACTGCTACCCTGAAAGAATGGATGACACACAGATGTGTGAAATTCTCAAGAGACGAACTCCCTTAAAATTTTGGAAGAAAAAAAATAATAAAAAGGGCCACTCCTTTTTGTGGGAGTTCTTCTCTTATTCCCAGTCAAAGATAAATGAGGGGAAATATAATGAAAGCAAGGGAGAATGTAAGGACATGTGCATTGTGTTTTATAGGTCTGGCAAGTGCACTCAAAACTAGTCATATAAATGGAGTGTTTTAATTTTTTTAAGGAAAGAAATAATTTCATTCCTTTTTTATTTTATTTTATTTTACTTTTCAGTGATGTAGGTTGAAATAATTTCCTGGAATTACTCAGCCAACCCTAATTCTAATAGAAGACTTCAGATCACTTTGTATCTAATAACAGCTCTGTGGAGGCTCTTGAAATTCTAATAAAGTCCCATCAAACTATCAGAAGAACATGTAATTTTATGTTCATTACCTCTTGGTGCCTGGCTGTAGAATTTGGATGGTTGCACCTCAATTAAAAGTTGAATTGAAGTTAATATCATTTAAATAAAAACTTCAATAAAAAGTTAAAGTTCTATTCTTAATAGCATTAATACCCTCTAATGACCGATATGGTCATTACCACCAGATAACTGACCTCTTTGACCCTTTCCTCGTTGAAAAACCTTCTTACAACACAGTCAATTATTTAGTGGTAATAAGCACTCTATGGGAGATCATTGTATAACCAAGCACCCTGACTTGCCATTCTCTGTTATGTCCATTCTTCAACAATTGCTGTGTTCCCCCATTATAGGTTTTTTGTTTCTACAAGAGAAAGTTGCTCAGACCCTACAGGAACTCCTGGCCCTCTACAATTCCATTCGCCATGCTTACATATAATTGATACAAATTGAATGTGATTAAAGTGGTGTAAGTCAGAGACGGTCTACTATTTATGAACAGTGACTGTTGCTTCTTAAGAACCTAAATCTCCATTATTTGAGAACACTCTAAAGAATAAAAAAAAAAAAAATTAAAGGCTTAAAAAGGAAGTTAAATGTGGCTAGGTCTGTGCTTTGCAAATGGGAATGTGGGAGACAAAAGAAGAAGAAGAAGAAGAAGGAGAAGGAGAAGGAGAAGGAGAAGGAGAAGGAGAAGGAGGGGCAGGGGGAGGGGAAGGGGGAGGGGAAGGGGAAGGAGAAGAAGAAGGAGAAGAAGGAGAAGAAAGAAAGGAAGAAAGGTCTAATAGAAGACTGCCCAAAATCCTTTAAGAACTTCATTTCCTGTTTTCCTTTCCTAGAGACTGACACTAACCTGAGATAGTGCCAAAACCCCCAATTTTTTATGTCCCAATAAGGTCATCTCCTGACAGTATACAGAATTTCTGAATCCATCATACAAATTATTTTAGAAACATAGTTTAAGAAAAAAAGTATAAAGCCCTTATAATGTTCTCAAGCTTTATATTTTAATTAAGAATGAATCAAGTTGGTAGAAAACAATTCCAGTATCTATGACAACTCAGACTTATGATCTAGCAAAACAAAATAATAAGAAAATTATGGTTAACAAGTAGCCAATTTTTCTTACAGGGCAACATATGCTGTACATTGAAGTTAAACAGTACTGGTATGAGGATACTTTTAGTTTGAAACTCTTTTATTTCTCTGATTTTCACGTTGACTTTTTACAGTAATTGATTGTCAAAAAAATAAGGGTGGATCATCTCTGATTCCTCAGAGAACTACATAAGATGAACTATTTGATGGTACTTTCAAATGTAAGCAAAAGAAATTATTAACAAGGATTTCTCACTAATATAATGTGTTGCTCTAAGGAGGCATGCCATCTCTTGCTATAATTTTAGGCCAATATTCAGGTACCCAAAGTTTGAGTCAAAGCAGGGAGATAGAATCAAACTTGAGTTGAACTCTAGAAGTTGGATTCACTGTGGCGTCAAGGAAAGTTTTAAATATTTTTGGTAAGTTCAGGTTTATTTATGGCAAGGCTTTTGGGCAGGAGGTTGATAAAATCCAGTAGGTATTTTAGGAAGATAGCAATAGAGTACAGTGCTCAGAAAAGAGGGATAAATTTGAAGTTCAGAGTCATTTAAAAACCACGGATGGGGTCAGGTAGTAGCACGCTCCAGTAAGTGCACACATTACCATACACAAGGACCTGGGTTTGGGACCTCACTTCCCACCTGCAAAGAGGGTGGTAGTGGTGGTGGTAATGCTTCACGAGCAGTGAAAAAGGTCTACAGGAGTTTCTCTTCCTTACTCCTTTACTATCTCCCTCTCCCCTCACAATTTCTCTCTGTCCTATCAAGCATCAAGTCCCAGTGATAAGCCTATTGGCAATAAAAACAAAAACAAAACAAAAATTACTGGCAGTACTCAGCCCTAGTGCTATGTAGAGGAAACAGTAGCTATAGAGTGGGTATTGGCAACATTAACTATAGGGTTATAGTTAAACAGTTAGGACACCTTAACGTTATCCTGTAACCTAGTACCTTATATAAAGTAAATTATTTATAAATATGTAATATATATTATAAAATATATATCATATATATTATATATAATATATATTATATATATTACATTGTATATTATATATAATATGTTAAAATATTATAAAATATTTAAAGTAAATAAAGTAAAAAATGTGCAAGTATCAATCTGTCCATGGTAAAACAGGTTTCAAGAATAGTAACTAGGTATAAAAAGGAAATGAGATATAAAAGGAAAATATCTTTAAGAATCAACCAAATGCTAATGTTTTCACAACTTTGTAAATAAACCGTCCTTGACCTAAGTTGGGGAAGCAATCCAAATTAGACTTACACTCGGTATTATACTGGGTTTCCAAGTGAGTCCCTATTAGTCTTAGTATGTTTTAGATGAAAGCCAGGCCCAACTAGAGTCAATGTAGAATCACCCTGAAAGGCTGGCAAAAACATCATCCTTCTGGTTATTAAATGGGCCTTAACTCCTGCCTTTCCAGCAAATGTCAGGAGCAGGAAGAATGATGCTCTGCAAACAGCTGGTGCTCAGGTATGACCATGGGTGATGTTCTCATAGACCAAAAAGAAAACTGTGAAGCAAACACTTTCACTACACTCAAAGGAAATGGAGCAGGAAGGTTTTTTTTTATTATTATTTGTATAAAATATATTGTTCTTCCAGGCTGCAGTGAAATAGTTTCTATTTAATTGCACAGAAATCCTAAGAAGGTTACAGCAGTGAAACATTAAAATTCTAAGGGCAACTAATAACATTAAAACTTTATAGCCCCAGATAGAATAATTTAGACAAAAACAACATGAACATATGTTTTGTGTAATAATAACAAACATTTATAGCTGTCAAGAGAGAAAAACACAGGTTTATGCACACCTTAATGGTGTGCATGGGTGAGCATGAGTATATTTAAAACATAATATATTACAAAAATGACAGCAGGCATGGCTCTTCTGGGTACTATGTTAAATCAATGAATAAATTACCAAAAGTGAGCTGTGGCTGTTTGGATGTGTAATTGAGCTTAACGTATGTAGTGTTATTTCAAAAGAAACTGTTCAAGGAGTTTCGAGCCCAATCCGCTCTGCATCTATCCTAGGCAGTTTACAAATAGCAATAAATGAAACTGTTTCACAGTAGGAAGGAAGTTTAGTTATACACATTACTTAAATGGAGAAAAGTTAATTTTAATATGCTTTACAGGCATTGAAAACAAACTTATAATAATTTGTTTATGTTCACCAAACTGGAAATTGAAATGTTAATATTTGAATTTAAATTTATTTTAATTATTTACTGTATGGCTCACAAAATCACTAAAAATTATCGGTTCAACTTAAGACAAATACATATTTAGCAACATAAATATATACAAATAGTATATAATTATATTCTACTTCTTTTAATTGCATCATTTGACTGTCACACTTTTTTCAAAAAATTAATAGAGTTAGAGAATATAAAATAAATTTAAGCTTGTCTGTGCCAACAAGTAATGGAAATTGGTAATAACTGTGCTGCAGACAAAACCATTAATGTGATTTTTAGAATAATAATAACTTCTCATAATTTTCTTTCTAATTATAAGGTAGTTTGTCTTACTTAGTACTCTATACCACAGGGTTATGAAATAGGGGAAGAGGTATGTTTTCTTATTTTGCTCTGTCTCCTTTTTTCTAAGTCATATCATATTTTCTGCAACATATAAAATGTTGTTACACTTTTACAAAGAAAACCTAAAATAATATTTCATATGAATTAAGTTCTGAATCACTTGAATTATAGATCTTGTCATGTAGCCAAAAAGCCCCTCAACAACTGTGTGTGTGTGTGTGTGTGTGTGTGTGTGTGTGTGTGTGTGTGTGTGTGTGTATGAGATTGCATTTTTAAGCAGTTTAAAATGATATGATGGGTTTAGGTAACAACCATGCTGACTCCTTATTTTTCATTACTTTCCAGTTAATAGGGTCATTGTATCATGGCAGACGCAGGATACAGGAATGTCCCGTGTTTTGTAAAATGAAGACTATTTTTCTTGAACAGCATATTTTCATCTGTCTGATTGGCCCTGTGCTTTGTCATCATTTACAGCCACCTAATCCAACACAAAGTATCTTCTGCAGCTTTCTCAATTGTGAAGGACCCTGGATTCCAAGACCCAAAACGTTGCTTTTTATTCACTTTATTCACTAGCACTGAAAATAATTAAAATAAACTTATACTTAACAAAGACCGTTTTTATTCAAAACAATAGTGCAATTAGATAGGATGGCCATCCTCCAACATTTTCAGCAACACTTTTTACTTATGTGGGCACCTTTCTGTTGCTAACTCATTTTATCACTGACCTCATTTCTTCAAAAAATTTTGCACAGACTAACCAATTTAATGACTCTGCCAAGCACTAGTTCCCCAGGGTTTAGATCCTTCTATGATTGGATGATGATTAACACAGTAGGGTCAGTCTGATGCAGAGATGGTGGAGCCCACTTACTGCTCATAGCTTGTTACAAAACAAGACATGGAAATTATTAGGGCAGGGAATACTGCTTCCTGGGTTGGAAGTGTAAAGACCTGGCCATATATGCTAAGATAAGTCAATTTACTTGGAAAAGTAATTTCAGCTGACTTTAGCTTACCCTCTTGTGAGTCTTACCTGTCTGCTACTATTGGTCATGGTTCTTTTGTCCTAGGAACTGAGCTCATTGAAGTTCCTCTGGCCACGGCTTTAAGTATTAGAGCCTTTTCCTAAGTAAACTCATCACTTTAAACAGCCCATTTTTCTCTCTTGATTTAATCTGTATCCAACAGAAAGAGTGGGCAAAGAGTGGGGAAAGTGGGAAGTGAAAAGGGATCAGTAGCTAAGTCAGTGTTAAGTCATCAGTCAGTTGGCACATTTCACGTGTTATCAAATGCATATTGGGCCTACAAAGAGTAATAATAAATTCCAGCTACAGAAGCAATTTACTGTAGATCTCAAGATAAAAGTTAACAAAATCTTAACATCAGAGAGCCTTGACAAGGTTCCACAACAACTATCTCTGCTACCAATAATAAATAGTAAAATCATAGCTGAGGAGTTCATGGGGCCAAGATAGCTCACCAGCAGAACACATATTTTAGATGTACAAGAACTTGGATTAGAACCCTGTCTTGCTTGAATTGGATCACCAAGTATATCACAAAGAAAGCTGGGTGGTAGAGTGGTGTTATAGTGTCTCTCTTTTCTCTTTAAACAAAAATTAACTTCATTATGAATATAATAAAATCTCAATTTTTATTTTAAAAAATCAATAATCAACAAAGAAAAAATTTACCCACCTCTCCCCCTTTCTTCCTTATTTTCCCCCTCCACCCCCAAAAAATGCAAGCACTGTTTGTTTTTGTACTTACAGATAGAGAGCTAAGGGACAGAGAGAGAGAGAGAGAAAGAGAGTAAAAGAGTAAGAAATATATATATTGAAGTTTCTTTCAGTGCAGTGGGGGCCAAGATACTATATCTTTAAAATTAAAGAACTGGGCTGGGAGGACAGCATAATGGTTAAGCAAAAGACTTTATGTCTGAGGCTCTGAGGATCCAGGTTCAATATTTAGTAGCAGCATAAACCAGAGTTGAGCAGTGCTCTAGTTTTTCTCTGTGTGTCTTCCTCTTTATCTCTCTCTCTAAAATAAAAGAAAATTATATATAGATGTATGAAATTATACATTTGATTGTCCTCACTTAGAACTCTAAACAATCATTTAAATGAAATTGAGTTTGTTTTAAAGTATAGTATGGATGCAGCTGCTACTATCTTCATTAATGCAGAACTTCTATGAGTAAAAAGTGTCAGTGAGTTAACAAACTCATAAATAACACTGGTTTAAATTTGGTTTTACTTCTTTTTTTTTAACTATGAAATGCTAGTGCTATAGAATATTGAAAAGATGTTTAATAATCCAATATTAGTCAATAAGTACTAAAATATAAAAATTTTCATGACAAATATATGTAAAAGGATACTTACCTTGGTTTCATATAACTGGCCTAGATTTTTATCTATTCTATCAAATTGAATTTACATAACCATGGAAAACATAGGTCAGTTTATAAAACAAATACAAATATTTAAGGAATTAATAGAAGTACATAATCTGAAATATAGAAGCAAAATTTAAGAATAGTAACACATCATTTATTTCTATTGTAAAAATATTTTGTTCATTAATAAGTATGTTTTCTGTGTAGTCTTTGTAGAACATACTGTCAAATATCAAACAATGAGTAAGAAACAATTCCTCATTTTCAGAGAAATGTACCTTCAGGAATATCTTTATTTTATAATATATTTTTATTATCTTTATTTATTTATTGGATACAGACAGTCAGAAATCGAGAGAGAAGGGAGGGATAGAGAGAGTGAGGGACAGAGTCATCAGCAGCATTGCTTCACCACTTGTGAAGCTTACCCCCTGCAGGTGGGGACTGGGGGCTCGAACCTGGTTCCGTGTGCATTGTAGCATATGCGTTCAACCAGGTGCACCACCACTCAACTCTATTTTATAATATTGTTCTCCACCCCCAGAAAATTTGTTTGTCACAGCCTGCCTTTCTATATATTAGAATTAAACAGAGAACATGATGTGTGCTATAGTAAGGTATAGGAATATTGAAAAGAGAGAGTCATTTTTACTCCGAGGGATACTGGATAGAAGTGAGAAGAACTGAATGGTGAAAATCAGTGAAGAAAAAAGGTGCACAATGAGGGGAGCATAGAAAAAAGATAAAACGGGCAGTTTTGGAGAGGTAGCCCCATGTGGGTCTGCCAAAGAGGACAAAGGAGACTCAATGGAACAAAACTTGATGGGAACTTGAAAGGCAGCAGCAGAACATCACAGAAACCTTCTGGATGGGAGAGCTACACTCAAACTGCAAAGGTTACATAGAAGGTCGCTTCTAGAACTACAGCCTCTGCAGTGTGCAAGCCATAGGAACAGAAGAACTGCAGGCTTTCCATGTGTCAGTGAGCAAGGTCAGGGTCCCAATGCCTGAATCAAGAAATTCAACTTTGTTCTGTATGTTGGAGCCTCCAATAACATTTAGTTTGACAAAAAAAAATTAACTAATATTTTTAAAATTAGAACCATCAATCAAGATAAAAGCTTTTACTCATAGATTGAGGAGCTGAGACAGAGATTGACTTGGTTACCAAGAAGTCAGAGGTGAACACTGGTCAGGGTACTGTCAATAGAGTGACTATGGCCAAAGGTTCCCTGTAGCAGTCAGCTGAGAAGTAAGAGGTTTTAAAGTAAAAAGATGACAATTTAGTGTGGTGGAGAGTAAAAAAAGTACTTTGAAAGGCAACAGGTAGAGAAAGATTCCAATTGCACAATACGTCGCAGTCTATAATAACTTACTAAATCACTTGGGGTGCTTGTGTCCTCAATAACAGCAAAGCCCAACTCCACTAGTAGAGGAAAGTTAAACAAAGAAGGAAAATATTAAAAGTATTGAAAGTAATATAGCTCCAACGCAGGTTAATTTAGTTATCCAATGATGTAAAAAAATCCATCTTTTTCCTCTGTCATCCTTGGCATATAGCGATGGTACTAATCTCAATCTAGTTCTACTCATCGCATGTTCTTGTGAAAGCACCTGAAGTGTGCAAGGGAACCTTTCTTCTTGTCTGTCTGTATGAGAAAGAAAAGTAGTTTTCTAAAGCCCTGCAGAGACTTCTCTTCCTCTTCCACTGGTCAAAGAAGTGCATCAATTGGTTATGCCTGAACCAACCACCAACATGGCAAGGGGCACACTAGGTTGATAGATTAACTATGTATGGTTCATTGCCTGGGCTGGTGACAGGTTCATTTCCCCTGAATCATATAGTAGAGAAGGTGGATCTGTGTCGATTATTCTGGAAGGAAAGAGAAGGAGGAAAATAGCCACTGGTTATGCAGCCCACAAGCCTGCAAATTAAGCTTAATAAACATTGTTGATGCGTCTGTTGATGACTATGCCATTAGGACAACACCCCCAGCCCATTTCTTTTTTATGAGAAGTGTGCCTATACTTCCTAATACCTAATTTAACCATTTATAGAAAGAAAAAAAAAACCTATTGATTACTTAGGACAAATACACTTTACAAAAGTTTCTATGCCAGGGCTTGCATTAAAAGAAGTTGTGGGGGAAAATACTTAAAATGCAGGATTTCTAAAGAGATTCTTTGTTCAAATTTCTACCTGATTTCTCTTTCATGTAGTAGCCAGTAGAGAATCCTTGTTAAGCTTTTTTTAGTTGTGCATACAACTGAGAATTAAAGAATCTTCAGATACCAATAGACAATGCTTTTTGTCAAAGGTCTGAAGCAGGAATTCACAACTGAAAACTACCACACAATTGGATAAAATACAAAAGTAACTGCAAAAGGAGGGGGGAATACTCATACCATCAAATTTACCTTTATCTTGTGACAGCCTTGTTAACATAACTGTTCTCTTTGTCCTGTATTAAACAGTCAATATTCCCCAGAACTCACCCAAAAGAGGGGAGGGAGAGGCTCAACTGCATTAATGATTTAATCACAAAGCTCTCTCTTATTAGGGCCTGACATTTCATTTCATTCTAAAATGCAATAAAAATTAATAGCAACACCACTTAATTCTGAAAAATAAATTTTGGTTTTTGTTGAGTCATTTTAACCTAATCTTCTTGAGAGAAAAAAAATTGACACAAGAGGGGGTTCCAGGAAGATGGCGGACTGAGAAGCTTCTAGCAGTGTGAGCTCTGATCACATCTTCTGGAAACGGTAGGATTTTCCGCCTTTAGCAGGCCAGTCAATAAGGGGTCCTAGTGGTGACACCAAGGAGGTGACTATAATTTAATTTGGGTTAAGAATTAGAGTAAAGGTGGCACGGACTAGCGGGCGGGCTGCTCCAGACTTCCCAGGCGGCGGCGGGCAAGGCGGGTGCGCCGGGCATTGTACTCCGCCCGGGAAGGCAGCTCCTCCGCCTGTTGCAGAGCGCTGCTGGGCGGCCAGCAGAGGACCTGGAGGGAGCACTATAGCTCGGGGGCTTTCTCTTGGGAGTCTCCAGGGACCACCGAGACCCTGAGGGCGGATCCAAAGACTTCTTGAGTATAGCTCTCATTGGATCAAAGGACTTGGAGCTAGTTTTCATTTTCGAGAAATCCTTTAAAAAGGTCTGGAGGGGGGAGTCGGGCTGTAGTGCAGCGGGTTAAGCGCAGGTGGCGCAAAGCACAAGGACCGGCATAAGGACCCGGGTTCGAACCCCGGCTCCCCACCTGCAGGGGAGTCGCTTCACAGGCGGGTGAAGCCAGTCTGCAGATGTCTATCTTTCTCTCCTCCTCTCTGTCTTCCCCTCCTCTCTCCATTTCTCTCTGTCCTATCTAACAACGACAACAACAATAATAACTACAACAATAAAACAACAAGGGCAACAAAAGGGAATAAATAAATAAAATAAATATTTTTTTAAAAAAAAGTCTGGAGGGGGGGGTTTCCCGGAAAATGGCGGACTGAGAAGCTGCTAGCCGCTGAGCTCCAAACACATCTCCTGGAAACAGTAGGATTTTCTGCCTTTAGCAGGCCAGCCAATAAGAGGTCCTAGCGGTGACACCAAGGAGGTGACTATAACTTAATTTGGGTTAAGAATTAAAGTAGGGAAAAAAGGGGAAAAAAATTCTTTTTTCTTCCTTTTAATTTTCAAGCATACCTCCTCCCCCCCCCATAAGCATTCCCTGGGGACCAGCTCCTAGCAGGATACCCCACACCACCAAACAGGGTGCTTTTCTGAATTCACTGATACACATTTGGGAATTTCCTTGCACTGCTCTTTAATTACAACTCTTTTTCTTATCTTCTCTCTTTTCTCTCTCTTGTCTCTCTCTCTCTCTCTTTTTTTTAAATCTTGTCATACACTTCTTCCTTCCTTCTTCTTTGCCTTTCTGAATTTGTGAATTATTTGGGGGAAGAAATCTGACTCAGAGTGGACTCTCTATGTGTGTATCTCTGCTCTAGTTCCCTTTCCCCTCTTGTTACCCCTAGAATATACAGTGGATAGTAGATTTGCATAACTGTCTATTCTTGCTATCCTCCCTTTCTTTTCTCTTTCTTCACTGGGATTTGGTTACTATTTTTACATGGACAGGAGAAATTGTTTGGCTAACTGGTAACGATTAAACTACTACTTCAATACTTACTTCAGTTGCTACTGTAATTCCGGAGGTTGGTGAGTGCAATTGTCACAAAGGTATTTAGTACAGTGTTACTTGTACTAAAGACACAACAACTGAGGAACAACAGAGCATAAAAAAAAAGAAACACATAAATCAAAAAAATGGGTACATCAAAAACAAATAAAACTTCTACTCCAATGAATGAAGACAAGAGCTCAGAAGAAACTACAAATCAGCCAGAAGTAACCATAGATAAGAAAAGTATGCAAGCAATAATAAACTTATTAATCACAGAAATGAAAACAACATTGGAGGAAAGGAATGGCAGTATTAGGGAAACAACAGTTGAGACCCCCAAGGAAAATACTGATTATCTTGAGGAAATTAGAGAACTGAAAGCTGAAATAGCTGTAATGAAGAAAGAAGCTGAGGCAAGGGAAAGCAGACTAACAGAAGCAGAAAACAGAATTAGTCAGACAGAGGATGAGTTAGAGAAAACAAAGAAAGAGGTGAAAGAGCTTAAAAAGAGATTGAGAGACACTGAAAACAACAACAGAGACATATGGGATGATCTCAAAAGAAGTAACATTCGTATAATTGGCCTGCCAGAGGAAGAAAGAGAGGAAGGGGAAGCAAACATTCTAGAGGAAATAATAGAAGAAAACTTCCCAGACCTGAATAATAGAAAGGATATCAAGGTTCAAGAGGCCCAGAGAGTACCAAAGAGAATCAACCCAGACCTGAAGACACCAAGACACATCATAGTCACAATGAGAAGAAGTAAGGATAAAGAAAGGGTCCTAAAGGCTGCAAGAGAGAAACAAAAAGTCACATACAAGGGAAAACCCATAAGATTATCTGCAGACTTCTCCACTCAAACTCTAAAAGCCAGAAAGGAGTGGCAAGATATCTATCGAGCTCTGAATGAAAAAGGGTTTCAACCAAGGATAATATATCCTGCTATACTTTCATTCAAACTAGATGGAGGGATCAAAACCTTCTTAGATAAACAACAGTTAAAGGAGGCAACCATCACCAAGCTGGCCCTGAAAGAGGTACTAAAAGACCTCTTATAAACAAGAACATCACTATAATACTAGCAATATATCAGAGCAAACAAATTTTTTTTAGAACAATGGCACTACAATACATTAAATCCATAATATCAATAAATGTCAATGGCTTAAACTCACCCATCAAAAGGCACAGGGTGGGGGGATGGATCAGAAAACATAACCCAACTATATGCTGCTTGCAAGAATCCCATCTGTCACGACAAGATAAACACAGACTTAAAGTGAAAGGATGGAAAACTATCATACAGGCTAACGGACCACAAAAAAGAGCAGGAACAGCCATTCTCATCTCAGACACGATAGATTTTAAATTAAATAAAGTAATAAAAGATGGGCAAGGACATTACATAATGATTAGAGGATCAATCAGCCAGGAAGACTTAACAATTATTAACATCTATGCACCCAAGGAGGGACCATCTAAATACATCAAGCACCTACTGAAAGAATTTCAAAAATACATCAATAGTAATACAATAATAGTGGGAGACTTCAATACCCCACTCTCACACTTAGACAGATCAACAAAGCAGAGAACCAATAAAGATACAAGAGAATTGAATGAAGAGATTGACAGACTAGACCTCTTGGACATTTTCAGACTCCTCCACCCCAAAAAATTGGAATACACCTTCTTTTCAAATCCACATAACACATACTCAAGGATAGACCACATGTTAGGCCACAAAGACAGCATCAATAAATTCAAGAGCATTGAAATCATCCCAAGTATCTTCTCAGACCACAGTGGAGTAAAACTAACATTTAACAACAAACGGAAAATTATTAAAAGACACAGAATTTGGAAACTAAACAACATGCACCTTAAGAACCACTGGGTCAGAGACTCACTCAAGCAGGAAATTCAAATGTTCCTGGAAACTAATGAAAATGAAGACACAACCTATCAAAATATTTGGGACACAGCTAAAGAAGTACTGAGAGGGAAACTTATAGCCATACAATCACATATTAAACACCAAGAAGAAGCTCAAATGAACGACCTTACTGCACACCTCAAGGACTTAGAGGAAGAGGAACAAAGGAACCCTAAAGCAACCAGAAGGACAGAAATCACTAAAGTTAGAGCAGAAATAAACAACATCGAAAATAAAAGAACCATACAAAAGATCAATGAAGCCAAATGTTGGTTCAAACACCTGGTCCCCACCTTCAGGGGGGAAGTTTCACAAGTGATGAAGCAGTGCTGCAGGTGTCTCTCTGCTTCTTTCTGTTTCTACCTGCTCTTCCCTTCTCAGTTTCTCTTTGTCTCTATCTAGTAGATAAATAAATATTTAAAAAATTATATTTTAGGGAGTTGGGCGGTAGTGCAGCGGGTTAAGCGCACATGGCACGAAGTGCAAAGACCGGCATAAGGATCCAGGTTCAAGCCCCCGGCTCCCCACGTGCAGGGGAGTCGCTTCACAGGTGGTGAAGCAGGTCTACAGGTGTCTCTCTTTCCCATCTCTGTCTTCCCCTCCTCTCGCCATTTCTCTCTGTCCTATCCAACAAGAACAAAATCAATAATAACTACAACAATAAAAAGGGCAACAAAAGGGAATGAATAAATAAATAAATATTTTAAAAAATAATTTTATTTTAGAGAAGTGATATAGGCCTCTTTACAGAGCAGAGGTACACAACCCTCTGCTTTGTATAAGTCCTAGAAGAGTATAAGCTATATTATGTTAGCTAAGCTTACTTCACCATTTACAAGAAGAATCTGTATATAGACAGACTATTGTGCATCAGATATAATATGGAAGGGGTCAGATTTTGTTAGAGATTCAAATATTGATATGATCTAGTTCTGTCTGTTGAATTTATGATATCTTCAAGGCCTTACCTTTTCAGGTTCAACCTCACCTAATCTTCTTAGAAAGCTACAAAGCATAGAATAGACATTTCATCAGGAGGGTGCTGGTCGGTTACCAAATCATCTACTGGCTTACAGTAATTTTTTAGAGAAGCAACTCACAGTAAATCCTATCAGCAAGTGTGTTTACATGAAAACGTAAAAAAAAAGGGAGTTGAGCGGTAGCACAGCAGGTTAAGCACACATGGCGCAAAGCGCAAGGACCAGCTTAAAAATCCCCTTCAGCTTCATTGCTCGGGTGAGACCTTACCTTTCATAGTATTCTCTAATTCCATCCCAGGTGGTTCACTTTCTAAAAAGTCCCAAAACCTAGATATAGACCAGGTTCTGTGAGAGAGAGCATATGTTCACACGTATTCCACTATTCCAACCTTTGTGTCCATGATTGCTCAAAAATTTGTTTGGCTTTGTATGTTAACTCTCTTTTCAGCCACCAGGTTCCAGATGCCATCAGGATGCCGGCCAGGCTTCCCTGGACTGAAGACCCCACCAATGTGCCCTGGAGTTCTGCTTCCCCAGAGACCCACCCTACTAGGGAAAAAGAGAGGCAGACTGGGAGTATGGACCGGCCAGTCAACGCCCATGTTCAGCAGGGAAGCAATTACAGAAGCCAGACCTTCCACCTTCTGCAACCCACAATGACCCTGGGTCCATGCTCCCAGAGGGATAGAGAGTGGGAAGGCTGGGGGGTGGGTGGGATGTGGGGATTGGGTGGTGGGAATTGTGTGGAGTTGTGCCCTTCTTGCCCTATGGTTTTGTTGATTTGTCCTTTCTTGAATAAAAAATAAATTAAAAAAAAAAAAAATCCTGTTTCGAGCCCCGGCTCCCCACCTGCAGGGGAGTTGCTTCATAAGCGGTGAAGGAGATCTGCGAGTGTCTATCTTTCTATCCCCTCTCTGTCTTCCCCTCCTCCTCTCTCCATTTCTCTATGTCCTATCCAACAAGGACATCAACAACAATAATAACAACAAGGACAACAAAAAGGGAATAAATAAATATTTTAAAAAATTTAAAGAAAGGTATTAAAAAAAGAAAACGTTGTACATCTCAAGGACATCTTTGATGAATCAAACCCAATTGCAAGGAAGACCAAAGCAGAAACAAACCAATGGGACTACATCAAATTGAAAAGCTTCTGCACATCCAAAGAAACTATTAAACAAACAGAGAGACCCCTCACAATATGGGAGAAGATCTTCACATGCCAACATCAGACAAGAAACTAATCACCAAAATATATAAAGAGCTCAGCAAACTTAGCACCAAAAAAGCAAATGACCCCATCCAAAAATGGGCAGAGGAAATGAACAAAACATTCACCACAGAGGAGATCCAAAAGGCTAACAAACATATGAAAAACTGCTCTAGGTCACTGATTATCAGAGAAATGCAAATCAAGACAACACTAAGATACCACCTCACTCCTGTAAGAATGGCATACATCAAAAAGGACAGCAGCAACAAATGCTGGAGAGGATGTGGGGACAGAGGAACCCTTTTACATTGCTGGTGGGAATGTAAATTGGTACAGCCTCTGTGGAGAGCAGTCTGGAAAACTCTCAGAAGGCTAGACATGGACCTTCCATATGACCCAATAATTCCTCTCCTGGGGTTATACCCCAAGGACTCCATAACACCCAACCAAAAAGAGGTGTGTACTCCTATGTTCATAGCAGCACAATTCATAATAGCTAAAACCTGGAAGAAACCCAGGTGCCCAATACCAGATGAGTGGCTGAGAAAGCTGTGGTATATATACACAATGGAATACTATGCAGCTATCAAGAACAATGAACCCACCTTCTCTGACCCATCTTGGACAGAGCTAGAAGGAATTATGTTAAGTGAACTAAGTCAGAAAGATAAAGATGAGTATGGGATGATCCCACTCATCAACAGAAGCTGACTTAGAAGATCTGAAAGGGAAACTAAAAGCAGGACCTGATCAAATTGTAAGTAGGGCACCAAAGTAAAAACCCAGTGGTGAGGGTTAGGCATGTAGCTTCCTGGGCCAGTGGGGGGTGGGAGTGGGCAGGAGGGATGGGTCACAGTCCTTTGGTGGTGGGAATGGTGTTTATGTACACTCCTAGCAAAATGTAGACATATAAATCAGTAGTTAATTAATATGAGAGGGGGAAATCAATTGTATGTCGCAAAGTTTCTCAAAAGACAAACTGAATCTTTTTAATATATAGGCTATGTATTTGATATGCGGACTCTCTCAAAAGCCTAGACCAAGTAGATTAGAAGCTTCCAATAGCACAGCTATATACAAGATACTGGGTACTGTCCAGCAAACCATAACAAAGGGACTTTTCAAAGTTAACCCAATTAACAAATAATGTGATGATAATATTAACTATTGATTGTCTTTTTGAACCCTAAGACAGCAGGAACCTCACATCTTCACTATAGAGCCCCTACTTCCCCCAGTCCTGGAACCCTTGGATAGGGCCCACTTTCCCGTATGCATCTCCCAATCCAAACCAAATAACATTGCATCTGCCGATCACAACCTAACCAAAGCAATGATTGCTACCTCAACATGCTTCACTTCAGAATGTATCCAGAGACTTCACATGTGGAATGACAACCCTTCAGCTTCATTACTCGGGTGAGACCTTTCCTTTAATAGTACACTATAATTTCATCTCAGGTAGTTCTCTTTCTAACAAAGTCCCATAACCTAGATATACACCAGTTTCTGTGAGAGAGAGCTTATGTGCAAACGTATCCATAAACTACTGCAAAATATATACCTGAAAGCAGGACTACACTAGAGTTTGCAGTGAGTACCTCCCTAACACTTCCTCTCCACTATTCCAAGCTTGGGATCCATGATTGCTCAACACATTGTTTGGCTTCATATGTTAACTCTCTTTTCAATCACCAGGTTCCAGATGCCACCAGGATGCTGGCTAGGCTTCCCTGGATTGAAGACCCCACCAATGTGTCCTGGAGCTCTGCTTCCCCAGAGTCACACCCTACTAGGGAAAGAGAGAGGCAGACTGGGGGTATGGACCGACCAGTCAACGCCCATGTTCAGCGGGGAAGCAATTATAGAAGCCAGACCTTCTACCTTCTGCAACCCTCAACGACCCTGGGTCCATGTTCCCAGAGGGATAGAGAATGGGAAAGCTACCATGGGAGGGGGTGGGTTATGGGGATTGGGTGTTGGGAATTGTGTGGAGTTGTACCCCTCCTACCTTACGCTTTTGTTCACTAATCCTTTCTTAAATAAAAAATTTAAAAAAAAAAGAACGATAACTGAGAAAAAAAAAGAAAACGTGGTAGTCGGGCTGTAACACAGCGGGTTAAGTGTAGGTGGCGCAAAGCGTAAGGATTGCGGTTCGAGCCCCCTGCTCCCCGCCAGCAAGGGGAGTCACTCCATAGGCAGTGAAGCAGGTCTGCAGGTGTCTATCTTTCTCTCCCCCTCTCTGTCTTCCCCACCTCTCTCCATTTCTCTCTGTCCTATCCAACAATGACGACATCAATAACACCAATAATAACTACAACAATAAAACAAGGGTAACAAAAGGGAATAAATAAATATAAAGAAAAAATTTTTAAAAGAAGAAAATGCCAAAAACTCTAACATTAAACAACAAATTAACTAGGCCTGCTCAGAAAGTATAATAATAATAATAATTAATAATAATAACAATAATGTCATTTTTTAGATGTAAATAAGTTTTTGTGGGAGGAGTTATAGTTGAAACAACTTTAAAAGATTGTTTCATTTACAATAAGAGCAGGAGACAAAGGAAATGAGAGAGAACTGTACAAAGAAAAAGCAGATGGTAAGATAGGATGGTGCCATTATTTGTATAGCTAAGATAAAGGATTTTGAAGGATGAGAAAGATAAAGTGGAGTTCTGTCTTTAGTTTTAAGAATACTATGTATCAATCAACTAAAACAAAACAAAATTTTTTTAATTACTTATTTTATTTTAATGAAGGAGAGAGAAAGAGACAGGCAGACAGACAGACACACAAACACACACCAGAGCACTGCTCAGCTCTGACTTATGGTAGTGCTTGGGTGAACCTGAGACTGTGGAGCTTCAGATATGAGAGTCTTTTGCTTATAATTATGCTCTGTTCCCAACCCCCAAACACATTTTATAACTTAAATAATATTTATAGTGAATAAAGCAAAGATGCTTAGGATGTAGTTACTATCCTAAGTAGTTTGCAGCTATGGTGGAACAAAATGACCTTAAAAGCTGACTATAAAAGAAGTAAATAGAAGGTTCAATGACAGCATAAATGATTTTATAAGTCTGTGTGTGATATGTCACCAAATATGTGATACAAATAGTCAGTGCAATATAGATGAGAGTAGCAATCACCCAGGACCAGAAAATTGCTGGTAAGCTGTGTTGAGAGGGTAAAATTTGAATGCTGCTCTGCTCTCAATTTCCTCCTCATGCACTTTCCTCTCTATTCAAATAATTACTCTACTGGCCAACCATATGAAAGTTGCCTTCATTCTAATCTTTTGACTTCCTTGCCTCTTCACTACTGCTTATTACACAACTTGCTCTACCTCAGAATAGCAATGTTTACCCTCTATTTCGGAACCTTGGTTCCTCCTGATTAATTTCCTCTCCTTCATCATTTTTCTCACATTTCTTAAACTGATCTTCTTCAACTGTTTCACTTTTACTAGTCCATTTTTAGTACATAAATACGCTAGATCACTTCTTATCCCACAATAGGTTCCTTTGGCTTGCATTCTTATTATCAGGTTGCCAACACTTTGAGAAGTTTTACTTTGAGCAAATATATATTCTCACTTAATTTTTAGGTTTCACATAGCATTCCTTCTCTCAGATACCCTAAACATTCCTCAGGTTTCAAGCATACCTCTTTTTTATTCTTACATAATAATTTTTTATTCTAATTGAACTTCCAAAGCAAATACTTCTATTTGGATTGCCAAACCAATATAGCCTGAGTGAGCATTTACCAATACTCCAAGACTTAGGCTTGAATTTTTTTAATTAAGTGAAAATTTTATTTTTTATTATCCTTTATACATTTATTGGATAGAGGCAGCCAGAAATCGAGAGGGAAGGGGGAGTAAGAGAGGGAGAGAGACACCTGTAGCACTGCATTACCACTTGCAAAACTTCCCTCTGCAGGTGGGAAACTGGGTCTTGAACCCGGGTCCTTGTGCATTGTAACATGTGTGCTCAACCAGACGAGCCACCATCTGACCCCTATGCTTTCATTTTCAAGTGATTATTTTATACAACCATACAGCTGGTGTTGAGGTATCTCTTGTTCCTATATCATTTGTAATCCAATGTGTATGCACTATAGAATTGCCCATAAAGATCACAAAAGTAATCTATATCCAGGTTATACATTCAGATATTATTTTTAATATTCTTATTAATTAGATTTATAATTAATAAATTATAATTTGCTTTTGGAACTGCTCTTTTTAGAATGTGTCCAACTTCAATTAATGGCAATGATATTCTCTTAACTGCTCCTACTCAATTCCTTTGAGTCATCATTAGTTTCTCCCATAGTCCTCCATCTCATGGATACCAAATCCCATTACATTTTCTTTGCTAATATCACATGAAGTAACCATGACTTTGTCTTAGATGCCTTTAATTTTACTAGTTTCTTAATTCATTTCCAGTCCTTCTCTTTTTTTTTTATTTTTTTTATTTGAGAAAGGATTAGTGAACAAAAGCATAAGGTAGGGGGGGTACAACACCACACAATTCCCAACACCCAATCCCCATAACCCACCCCCTCCCATGGTAGCTTTCCCATTCTCTATCCCTCTGGGAGCATGGACCCAGGGTCGTTGAGGGTTGCAGAAGGTAGAAGGTCTGGCTTCTCTTTTATCCTAATTTGTCAGATGGTATAGAGAGATACATCTAACATATTTCACTAGATTTCCTTCTTTTATCTCCTTTATTCTCCCTTTGCTTCTTCTTTCTTTTATTCATCCTCTTTTCCTTTGTTTTAGTCTTTTATACTTAATACCCCCTCTTTGCTTTCCCCTTCCACTCAGAGATGCCCTGGCCTTGCTTACCCTGACATAGGGTAGCACTAAACGGGCATTGGTGTCTACTGGCCAGTAGACATAAACATTAAAAATGATGGCCCCAACTAAAGTGAAATGCCTTAAATGGCATAAGAAAGATTCCTTGGGGGAGTCGGGCGGTAGCGCAGCGGGTTAAGCGCAGGTGTTGCCAAACTCAAGGACTGGCAAAAAGGATCCAGGTTTGAGCCCCCGGCTCCCCACCTGCAGGGGAGTCGCTTCACAGGCGGTGAAGCAGGTCTGCAGGTGTCTGTCTTTCTCTCCTCTTCTCTGTCTTCCCCTCCTCTCTCCATTTCTCTCTGTCCTATCCAACAACAATGACATCGATAATAACTACAACAATAAAACAACAAGGGCAACAAAAGGGGAATAAATATATATATACATATATATATATATATATATATATATATATATATATGTGTGTGTATATATCTTTATATATATATATAAAGATTCCTTGGTTCAGATTTACCAGGACCTACAGTGTAGCTAATGTTTCCTAAGAAACATTGACGCTCATTTAGGTGTAGTAAGAGGTTAAGACTGGGAGTGTTCTGTGAGCACTGGTAGAAACAGTACTAAAGTAGACTAGGGGAATGGTGTTTATGTACACTCCTAGTAAAATGTAGTAATATAAATCACTAGTTAATTAATACGAGAGGGGGAAAATTAATTGTATGTCTCGAAGTTTTTCAAAACACAAACTGAATCTTTTCAATATATAGGCTGTGTAATTGATATGCAGACTCTCTCAAAAGCCTAGACCAAGTAGATCAGAAGCAACCAATAGCACAGCTATATACAAGATACTGGGTACTGTACAGCAAACCCTAACAAAAGGACTTTTCAAATTTAACCCAATTACCAATTAATGTGATGATAACATTAACTATCCATTGTCTTTTTGAACCCTAAGACAGCAGAAACCTCACATCTCCACTATAGAGCTTCTACTTCCCCCAGTCCTGGAACCCTTGGATAGGGCCCACTTTCCCGTATGCCTCTCCCAATCCATATCAAATAATATTGCATCTGCCGATCACAACCTAATCAACGCAACGATGGCCACCTCAACATGCTTCACTTCAGACTGTGTCCAGAGACTTCATGTGTGGAATGACAACCCTTCAGCTTCATTACTCGGGTGAGACCTTTCCTTTCATAGTATACTCTAATTCCATCTCAGGTGGTTCACTTTCTAACAAAGTCCCAAAACCTAGATATACACCAGTTTCTGTGAGAGAGAGCATATGTTCACACGTATCTGTAAACTACTGCAAAATATATACCTGAAAGCAGAAGTACGCTAGAGTTTGCAGTGAATACCCCCCTAACACTTCCTCTCCACTATTCCAAGCTTTGGGTCCATGATTGCTCAACAATTTGTTTGGCTTCGCATGTTAACTCTCTTTTCAGTCACCAGGTTCCAGATGTCATCAGGATGCCGGCCAGGCTTCCCTAGACTGAAGACCCCACCAATGTGTCCTGGAGCTCTGCTTCCCCAGAGGCACACCTTACTAGGGAAAGATAGAGGCAGACTGGGAGTATGGACCGACCAGTCAACGCCCATGTTCAGCGGGGAAGCAATTACAGAAGCCAGACCTTCTACCTTCTGCAACCCACAATGACCCTGGGTACATGCTCCCAGAGGGATAGAGAATGGGAAAGCTATCAGGGGAGGGGGTGGGATATGGAGATTGGGTGGTGGGAATTGTGTGGAATTATACCCCTCCTACCCTATGGATTTGTTAATTAATCCTTTCTTAAGTGAATTAAATAAATAAAAAAGAGCAGTCTGGAGAACTATCACCAGGCTAGAAAATAAACCATATATATATATATCTTCAATCTTTGATATCAATAAATGTCAATGGCCTGAATTCACCTATTAAAAGACACAGATTAGGAAGATGGATCAGAAAACACAACCCAACAATATGCTGTCTACAGGAAACCCATCTAACTTAACAAGACAAACACAGACTCAAAGTGAAAGGATGGAAAACTATCATACATGCCAGTAGCCCACACAAAAAAAAGCAGGAACAGATATTCTCATATCTGACACGATAGACTTTAAAATAGATAAAATTGAAAAAGATAGGAATGGACACTACTTAATGCTCAGAGGATCAGTCAATCAAGAGGACTTAACAATTATTAACATCTATGCACCCAATGAGAAGCCATCTAAATACATCAAACTTCTACTGAAAGAGCTACAGCAATATATTAACAGCAACACAGTCATGGTAGGGGACTTCAACAACCCACTTTCTCAACTTGACAGATCATCCAGGCAGAAAATCAACAAAGACATAAGGGAGCTAAATGAGGAGATAGATAAAATAGAACTATTGGACATTTTCAGAGTCATTCATCCCAAGAAACTGGAATACACATTTTACTCAAATCCACATGGGTCATTCTCAAGGATAGACCATATTTTAGGCCACAAAGACAGCACCAGCAAATTCAAAAGCATTGAAATAATCTCAAGCATCTTCTCAGACCACAGTGGAATTAAAAATAACACTTAACAATCAACAAAAGATTAGTTACAGTCTCAACATGTGGAAGCTCAACAGTACACTCCTTAACAAATACTTGGTCAAAGAGGAAATCAAGGAAGAAATCAAAATGTTTCAGGAGTTCAATGAAAATGAAGACACAAGCTATCAAAATATTTGGGACACAGCTAAGGCAGTACTGAGAGGGAAGTTCATAGCCGTACAAGCACACATTAGGAAACAAGAAAAAGTACAAATAAACAGCCTGATTGCACATCTTAAAGACCTAGAAGAAGAAGAACAAAGGAACCCTAAAGCATCCAGAAGGACAGAAAACACTAATGTTAGGGCAGAAATCAATAGCATTGAAAATAAGAAAACCATACAAAAGATCAACAAAAGTAAATGTTGGTTCTTAGAAAGAGTAAACAAAACCTTTAGCCAGACTCACAAAACAAAAAAGGGAGAAGACCCAAATAAATCGGATAGTAAATGAAAGAGGAGATATCACAACAGACACCACAGACATTCAACATATCATGTGAGGCTTCTATGAACAACTATATGCCATCAAGCTAGAGAACCTGGAAGAAATAGACGATTTCCTAGATAACTACCAACTTCCAAAACTAAGTAAAGAGGAAGTAGATAACATGAACAGGCCTATCACAGCTAATGAAATTGAAACAGTTATTGAAAATCTTCCCAAAAATAAAAGTCCTGGACCAGATGGTTTTACAAATGAATTCTACAAAACCTTCAAAGAACTAATACCTCTACTTTAAATGTCTTCCAGAAGATTGAAGACACTGGAATACTCCCAGGTTCTATGAAGACAACATCACTTTGATACCAAAAGCAGACAGTGACACAACCAAAAAAGAAAACTACAGACCAATATCTCTGATGAACAGAGATGCTAAAATACTGAACAAAATTCTAGCCAAACGGATACAGCAGTATATTAAAAAGATTGTTCATCATGACCAAGTGGGGTTTATCCCAGGCATGCAAGATTGGTTTAATATATGTAAATAAATCAACATGATCCACCACTTCAATAAAAGCAAAACCAAAAACCACATGGTCATATCAATAGATGCAGAGAAAGCCTTTGACAAAATACTACATCCCTTTATGATCAAAACACTACAAAAATAGGAATAGATGGAAAATTCCTCAAGATAGTGAATCTATATATAACAAACCTACAGCCAACATCATACTCAATGATGAAAAACTGGAAGCATTTCTCCTCTGATCAGGTACTAGACAGGGCTGCCCACTATCTCCATTACTATTCATCACAGTCTTGGAAGTTCTTGCCATAGCAAACAGGCAGGAGCAAGGAAATAAAGGAATACAGATTGGAAGAGAAGAAGTCAAACTCTCCCTATTTGCAGATGACATGATAATATGACAGTATACATAGAAAAACCTAAGGAATCCAGCAATTATCTTTTGGATATAATCAGGCAATACAGTAAGGTGTCAGGCTACAAAATTAATATTCAAAAGTTAGTGGCATTCCTCTATGCAAACACTAAGTTAGAAGAAGTTGAAATCCAGAAATCAATTCCTTTTACTATAGCAACAAAAAGAACAAAATATCTAGGAATAAACCTAACCAAGGAAATGAAAGACTTGTATACTGAAAATTATGAGTCACTACTCAAGGAAAATGAAAGAGACACAAAGAAATGGAAAGATATTCCATGTTCATGGGTTGGAAGAATTAACATCATCAAAATGAATATACTACCCAGAGCCATATACAAATTTAATGGTATCCACATCAAGAGCCCAACCACATTTTTTAGAAGAATAGAACAAATGCTACAAATGTTTATCTGGAACCAGAAAAGACCTCGAATTGCCAAAACAATCTTGAGATGAAAGAACAGAATTGGAGGAAGCATCACACTCCCAATTCTCAAATTGTATTATAGGGCCATTGTCATCAGAACTGCTTGGTACTAGAACATGATTAGACACACTGACCAGTGGAATAAAACTGAGAGCCCAGAACTAAGCTTCCACTCCTATGGACATCTAATCTTTGACAAAGGTGCCCAGACTATTAAATGGGGGAAAGCAGAGTCTCTTCAACAAATGGTGTAGGAAAAAACGGGTTGAAACATGCAGAAGAATAAAACTGAACCGCTATATTTCACCAAATACAAAAGTAAATTCCAAGTGGATCAAGGACTTGAATGTTAGACCATAAACTATCAGTTTGTTAGAGGAAAATATTGGTAGAACACTTTTCCGCATACATTTTAAAGACATCTTCAATGAAACGAATCCAGTTACAAAGAAGACTAAGGCAAACATAAACCTATGGGACTAAATCAAATTAAAAAGCTTCTGCACAGCTAAAAAAACTACTACCCAAACCAAGAGACCCCTCACAGAATGGGAGAAGATCTTAACATCCCATACATCAGACAAGAGGATAATAATAAAAATATATAAAGAACTTGCAAATATCAACAACAAGAAAACAAATAACCCCATCCAAAAATGGGGGGGAGGACATGGACAGAATATTCACCACAGAAAAGATCCATAAGGCCTAGAAACACATGAAAAAATGCTCCAAGTCTCTGATTGTCAGAGAAATGCACATAAACACAACAATGAGACACCACTTCACTCCTGTGAGAATGTCATACATCCGAAAAGGTAACAGCAGCAAATGCTGGAGAGATTGTGGGGTCAAAGGAACCCTCCTGCACTGCTGGTGGGAATGTCAATTGGTCCAACCTCTGTGGAGAACAGTCTGGAGAACTCTTGGAAGGCTAGAAATGGACCTACACTATTATCCTGCAATTCCTCTCCTGGGGATATATCCTAAGGAAACCAACACACCCATCCAAAAAGATCTGTGTATATATATGTTCTTGGCAGCACAATTTGTAATAGCTAAAACCTGGAAGCAATCCAGGTGTCCAGCAACAGATGAGTGGCTGAGCAAGTTGTGGTATATATATACTACTCAGCTATAAAAAATGGTGACTTCACCGTTTTCAGCCGTTCTTGGATGGCCCTTGAAAAATTCATGTTAAATGAAGTAAGTCAGAAACAGTAGGATGAATATGGGATGATCTCACTCTCAGGTAGCAGTTGAAAAACAAGGTCAGAAAAGAAAACACAAGTAGAACCTGAACCGGAATTGGCGTATTGCACCAAAATAAAAGACTCTGGGGTGCGGGGGGGAGAATAGAGGTCCAAGAAGGATGGCAGAGGACCTAGTGGGGGTTGTATTGTCATATGGAAAACTGGGAAATGTTATTCATGTACAAACTATTATATTTACTATCAAATGTAAAACATTAATTCCCCAATAAAGAAATAAAAAAAATAAAAGGGATGAATGACAAGGCATGAAAAAAAGCTACATAAATGACTACATGCCAGCTTATTCTCATGGACAATGATAAATCAGAATGTGGACATCTCAATACTTTTTAACATTACAAGATGGAACGGATACACTGAATAGGAAAAGTTAAACAACATTTGGAGTATTGAGGTGGTCAAGTACAGGTGTGTATATATTTGAAAGTTGTTGTATAAGAAGTCTTAGGTCACTCAATAAACGCAAAAGTCAGAATAGAGTAACCCCTTTAGTAGGATTCTCTCTAGTCCAGCCTGCTCCTCTATCAGAAACAACACATTCCAAATGTAAAAGCATAAGCTACACACTGAGGCAATGGTTTTAAACTTTCCAATAATTCACTTGTTAAAGCATGTTTAGAAGCATTTATTTATCTTACTTTCCCTTTGGTAATTAAATACTTACAGATTAGTAAAAAGTTGACCTCAGCTATATAGCAAAAATATCCCTATAAAAATCAGGAGATAGTTCTCTGGTAGAGCACACACTTCAACATGGGAAGGATTTGGGTCGAAGTTAATAAGTGGAAACTTAATAAATGGAAACACCTGCACACAGGAAGCTTCATGAGTGGTGGTGCAGAGTTGTTTGTCCTGTCTTCCCCTCTTTAATTTTCTCTCCCTCACATCTAAGTAGTAGTTGCAGTAGTAGTGGTGGAGGAGGAGATGAAATCTGCCAGGAAAATTGAAGCCTTAGCAATTATCCTGGTGGAAAAAAGTTCCTCTGCTGTGTCTACTGCATATTATCTTTTGGAAAATATATTTTATTTATTTGTTTATTTAGTTTGGAGAGAGACAGAGAGAAGTTGAAGGGAGGGAAGACAGAGACATCTACATCACTGTTTCACCACTCATGAAACATCCCTCTACAGGTGGAGAATGGGGCCTTGAGCCTGGGTGATTGCGCATAGTAACAGTGTGCACTGAATTGGGTCTGTCACTGCTCAGCCCTACTGTATATTATCTTTAAAAATAGATCAAGTCAAGTTATAAAATACAAGTTCTTCTAAGAAAAAAAACTGGCTTCTTTTTATTGACTGTGTCTTTGTATCCAATATCGTACATCTTTTCAATTATAGATGCAGAGATTGCACACTCTGACATACAGGGAAAAAATTACTTACCCATGTCAATTTCCCTGTATTGATTACAGATACTTAAAAATTTCACTCTCAGATTCTTACTGGGCCAAGTGATCTTACCCTCAATTCCACTAACAATGAAAGTTTAGTGTGAAAAGTCAAAGTAATTAATGGTTCTGTACACCATTATAGGTTGGTCATTATTTGTCCTTTGACTTAACAGGTATTTTTATCATCTCAATCATTTTATTAATTACCTGCTCAGAAAAGCAGACTATTTTTTAAAAACCTCAAATTGGTTCCACCCACACATCTAATAATATGCAAAGTTAAGTGCCTCAAGGAGATTAGAGAAACTATCTTTTATTCTATTCAATCACAAAGTTAGTACCCACAACTGATATTCAAAGAAATACCACTTTTGTTTTCTCTTTCAAAAACACTTTTGAAGAAAAGTTGCCCCTCTGATAACAAAAAGTGCTACTGAAAAATTTACAGTAGAAGAAGCACAGTCCCTAGATACTGTATATTAGGGTTATGTTTATTTATTTTAACAGGAAAGAAACTGGGTCCAATACAGGCTTTTAGGAGTAATTCTGCCAGGAAGAGGGGGAATTGGAAATGTATTTACTACTCATTTATTTGTAGGAACCCCATTCCATTTCAATCTGCCAACATCCTAATTAAGATGATCTAAATCTTACGTGATATATTCTTCTAGATCTAAGATAGCCCAATCTACATTAGATAAGATGTTACACTGTGTGCTTACACTGACATGATAAGCCCACAGAGCAGAAAAGCATGTCTCCCCTCATGCCTGGGGCAGAACTGGGCAGAGTTCATTGTCAGCATTCAATAAATAATGGCCAGGCCTTTACCTGTTTTTATTTTTTTAACCACTTTTGGCACAGTTCAATTATACTACATAATTTCTGGCTCTTTTTGACAACTTATACTTGTGCTCTTTTTTCTGCATGAAGAAGATACTACCTCAGTTCAAGTAGTTCTTTGTACATGTGACAGTGTTTGTGAAAATAACAACACACAAGTGAAATTTTCACTCATCAACTAAATGTTGTTTCCTAAGATTCTATGTCAAAAAAGACCTAACTACAGAAACTTTTGAACCAGAAAAGAATTCAGAGACAATGTTACATTCCATCAGACCTTTGGAAAAATCAAGATTGAATCCTATTTCAGAATAATAATATCCAGCTGTATTTTTACCCTAGAGGCAACATATAAGTCAGAAAGTATCATAAAAGGTGCTCTCCCAAACAGCTTCTTTTCCCCCCTTCAACTGAAGAAAGTTATCTCCAAATCACTGACATAAACCTAAGGTTAAAACTAGGTATTCAGTAAACAAGCTAAAGAAATGCTGGGTTACAAGCAATATAGTCAAGTCAAGGGCTACCCATGTGTCCTTCTCAGCCAGTAACTAGAACCGTCATTTATAGGGTTCAGCAAACATATTTTAAATATGCCCCTAAGCTTGTAATTGCATCAGGTAACACCGACAACCTTTACAGTCTGATAACCACTTCTGAAGGAATAATAACTTTTATCTAAATACTACAAAGAAAAAAGAAAAAGTAAGCACATTCCTAGAGTTTAAAACAGCTAACCTTCTGTCTCCTTTCACTAAGAAAATGAAGATATTGTTGCAATGTAGGCCAGGTCACCCCCCCTATTAGCTGTGAAGAGTTCTGAATTTGCAGTAAAATATTCAAATGATGCAAAGATTGAGATGTGATGTACCTCTATAGTGATGGCTCACTCTAGGTTAAAAATGTAAGGTGCAAAAACAGTTTCTAAAGGTGATGTGCAAAATTTAATAATATTTCCTTACTTTCAGGATTTTATTTTCTTAAAAGGTAAAAGAGAGAAAAAAAGAAAGAAAGGAAGAAAGAGAGGGAAAAAAGAATGTAACCCTTGTTAGGCGCTGAATATTCACTGTTTTTGAAATCTCTTCAGCTATACATCATTCAAAATTTAATATAAATGTAAATAAAAACCTATTCTAAAATGATATGAACCTTCACTGATCTATCTTAAAGTAAAACATACAATTAAAAGCTTATTTTCAATTCTTAGATATGCATGCTGAATCTTTGTTTCTAGAATTGATGAATTCTGTTCTCTGTACCTATGTATTAAAAAAAAACCCATAGTACTCGGAAAACACTTTAAAAAAAAAAAGAAAGAAATACAACAAATAAGTATGCTGCAGAGTCCTGGGGGAGAAGTTTCCTAGACTCTTTGAATTTCCTCCTGTCCTCTTTCTTTACAAGATTTCTAAGACCAAGTCCTTTTCTGCAGTCTCTCAAACAAGGTAAAAAAGAAAAATACCCCCTAGATATATTCCTTAGATTTCCTATTATGCTTCTTAAGTTGCCCGTAGCTTCTGAAGTAAATCTAAGATGAATTCTGGAGTTATATTTACTATGTTTTAATTTGAGTTTCTCTTTTAGGTCTAAGAGGAAATGGACGACCATAACTGCTGTGTTTAGAGATGCATTTCACAACACAATTTGTTCATGACCTGTGCAAGGTCACATCATGGAAAGAACACTGACATGAGAGATAACAAGTCAAATCCAGTTTTTAGTCCTGGAGAACTTCAGGGTAACTTATTGAAGCTTGCTCTATTTAACTCAATATGGAGAAAACATTCTTTGTTTAAACAGGAATATGTTGGCTACGTTATATGTGGAGACCTCACTCCGACTTCTAGAATGACAATTAGAGATGTATAAGGAATTATTGCGAAAATCACAGATTGCCATGGATCATTTTTCTGTTATTCTGTGTGCCCCAAAGCAGATTGTGGCTTGTTGGCTTTAGTCTAATGATTGCTTACCTTAAGATCCTGGGTTCCAGCCATACCACATTTCCTTATACCTCTAGGTGACATGTGCTACCTCTCTCTTCATTATCTTCACCTTAGCAAAAAATCCTTACTACCCTTTATTTAAGATATCAACTGCCTTGTAAATCTTTGCTTGATGTTCCCAAGTTGGGCCAGTCACTTTTCTTCTCTGTATATTTATAGAATGTTAGTATCTACCTGCACTATAATATTTAATAGATTCTATTATAATTATTTGCCTGTTGCCTCTATAACTAGAATGCAAAGGTTTTTATTTTGTTTTGTTTTTACTTTTCTTTAGGACTATGTGCCAAGCACTGTTCCTAGCAACTTAGATACATCAACTATTTAATCTATATCACAAGCATTTGAGGTGGATATTGTCACTGCCTCAATTTTATAAAACAGGAATCTGAGATAGAGAGGGGTTAATTTTCCCGAGGACACTTAATCAGTGCCTGGAATTGAACTCTAGTTTGACCTCGGAGTCTGAGCCACTCCGTATTATTCTTTGTGTTTATTCAAGGAGCAATGGGAGGTAGTCCACAAATATTATACCAACAGAACACTCATTTTGATTCCTTCATAGTCTCCTAAGTTTAACTTTGGAGATATATTTTATTTGCTTAATATTGATTTTTCTCCTACATTCTTCACAATGAATAAGTTCTTTTTTTTTTTTCCCAGAGAAAACTCAACACATACTGGGGGAAAGTGGGTTGTAGAAGATGTTGCTGACTCTGCCATGTTAATCTTTTTGTTGTTGTTGATAACATGTATTTATTTATTTAATACTGAACAGAGACAGATGTCAATTGAGAGAGAATTGGGAGATACAGAGGGAGAAAAGGAAAGACACTTGCTGCCCTGCTTCACCATTTGTTAAACTTTTCTCCTGCAGATGAGGACTGGGGGTTTAAAGCAGGGTCCTTGGGCACTGTAATATGCCATGTTAGTCTTAAACTCTGAGCACCTCCTGTAGACTCTACTTCGGTAGATACCTACACAAGCTTTGCTGTAGCTGTTTTCTTTCTTTCTTTCTTTCTTTCTTTCTTTCTTTCTTTCTTTCTTTCTTTCTTTTTCTTTCTTTCTTTCTTTCTTCCTTCTTTCCTTCCTTCCTTCCTTTCTTCCTTTCTTTCTTTCCTTCTTTATTCTTCTTTTTAATGTACTGCACTGTGTACATAGTGTGACATAAAAGGCTTTGGAAGAGAAATATTATGCAATATGAAAGCATGTATGCTGTTCTTTATAAACTGGTGTGGGTCAAGGAGGACATTTTGTGAGGCTAATTCAAATAGAGAGCTTTTGTTGATTGCATGGAAATGTGGGAGCCAAATCATTAACCAGATAGATTTATTTTCCCTCCTGACAACTAAATTCAATTTCAAGTCCCATCAGATCAATCCTACCCATTTTGCTTTTTTAATCACTTTTTAATTATTGTATTTTTTCTGATTAAAATAACTTTTTACTCATTGTAGAGACTTGGAACTTTAATAAGATTTAGTACATAGAGAACTCCAAAATGATTTGGATTATTTCAGTTACATTTTGAAGATAAATAATTAAAGCAAATGATCTAAAAGCAATAATAATTCTTAGGGTAAGTGGAAGCCATCGCAGTTAACTGAAGGGAATGGAAAGGAGGTGAGGAGTGGAAAGAATGGGCAGAAGATACATCTCAATAGTGAAGCCAACACTAGAACAGCAGTGCTGCATTTTGTGAATTTTATACACATATGGAAGAAAGTATGAAGCTATACTTCTGATATTCTGTAATACTGTAAACCATTGATAAATCAGTAATGTATGTAATATATATTATTTCAGATTTTATCTTCCTTCTAGTGTTTTAAATCATCTTCTAAAGCATTTTTTAATGGTCATGTGACTTTTCATTGTGATATGGTGCAGCATAATTTGTATAGTTCCTGTTTTAAGCATTTTGGTGAACACAAATTGTTTGCCAACATTATAAGTAACAATGGCATAGACATTCTCTCATGCATTTGTATAAGGATCTAGGTTATGTGAGGGCTATGCAGCCCTATAGGAAAAAAACTTTCTTAGAACTCAGTAACAGTGGTTCTCTGGGAGCTTTTTAGAATGCAGATTCTAAAAACACCACCACGTACTGTTTGATCTGCCTGAGGCAAAAACCTACGTAGGTTGTCTTTTTTTTTTTTTTCTTTGCATCCAGGGTTGTCTCTGGGGGTTGGTGCCTGCACTCCTGGAGTCCACTTTTTCACATTTTTGTTGCCCTTGTTGTTATTACTACTATTGCTGTTGCTGGATAGGACAGAGAGGAGGGGAAGACAGAGGAGAAGAGAAATACAGATCCTGCAGACCTACCTGTTCACCGCTTGTAAAGTGACTCCCCTGCAGGTGGGGAGGCAGGGGCTCGAACCTGGATCCTTACTCTGGTCCTTGCGCTTCGCGCCATGTGCGCTTAATCCACTGTGCTACTATCCAGCCCCCACAAGTCGTCTTCTTTTAGAGAAATGTTAACACTGCCTTTCTTTTGACAACATCTCCCCTCCATTGGGATAGGTTATCTTCTTCCTTCCACACCAGTATTTCCCAACAAAATGAGCTTATTTAAAAGTAGTAAACTCAAATTGGCTTTCATGAATAGAGCTACTCATTTTCCACATCATTCTTACATTATTTTAGGTGATTTTACATCTCTGCAGTTCTACATGGATGCCTTCCACCCCTACTCACCTCATTCCACTAACCCTTACTCTATACTATTGCCAGAGATAGCTCTTGGTTTTGTTTCTTGAGGGTTATTTTAAAAGATTTTTTAAATCACTTATTTTTAATTACTTCTTTATTTGAACAGACTTTGTCTATTTTTTTGAGTTAACTTTCATTGAGGAAATCTTGTTTCATAATATGTGCCAACCCATCCAGTGCAACGCACTGGGTCACCTCCCCCATTACATCACTTGTTTCCCTCTTCCCTAGCCCCAGATCTGTAGACATACACCAAAGATTCATGTACAGTTCGTGCTGTTTGTTCACATGGATTGTTCAGAAATAGGTTTTTATCCTGCAAATCAATTATACCAACTTCCTGCTACTACAGAACACTTCCTTTTGCTGGGAGATTGGCCTTCTGACTTTCTTTTTACACTCTTCCTCTCTATCTGCACTGGCCTGTTCATAAAATGTTTCCTCAATGAAGTCCTCCTTGACACTGTCATCTAAGTCATTTCCCCCAGACCAACCACTAATCACTCCCTTTGCTTTCATAGCACACCATGGTCTACAAATTTTGAGGATGTTCCCCAACTTGTTGGATTTAAGTATAGTTCCCTGCTTGACCAAAGCTCTGCAAGACAAGAACTGAATCGAATAGTTGATCAGCTGAGCAGTGCTAGTGAGAGGCAGTGCTTTAGGCAGTTATGAGCAGAGGCTCTGTGACCCAGGGGCTCCCATTCAAATCAGAGTTCTCTTACTTAATACCTGTGTGACCTTAAACAAGTTACTTATCTTCTCCATGCCTCTCTTTTTCTTTACTGGGGATTACAACAGGAGTATCGTAAGGGTTTATTTTAAGAATAAAATGAGAGAATACACAGAAGAGCTGGAAAACAGTGTCTAGCACACAAAATGCATTGAAAAGAGGAGATGTGTTAAAAATAGAACACTAAACATCTTTTTGTCAAAAAAAAAAAAACATAGAGTTTTCATTTGGGTTCTTTCTCATCATCACTGCCTCTTTCAGCTAAAGCATTAGCCCAATCAACTTTTCCCTGCAGTCTGCTCCTAAAAAGAACTCCATTTCTGCTCTGAGAAGTCTGCTGAATACACTCTCCCCTCCACATTATTAGTTCCAGCTTTGATCCTTTCATCACATCACTTCCTAAAATATGAGCTCACGTGCCAAGGCACCCTCTTATTCCTTCCATCAGTATTTCCTGAAATGTGACCCTCTCCATGGAGACTTCTTTCAGTGGAGCTGAGCTCATCATTCCACCCTCTGTTTCCAACAAATAAGTTAGTTATTCAAGATTCCAAAGCTATAAATCGTCCAAGCTTTTCACTGGCTGAACGGTCTCAACATTATAGGGCATGTTCGTTTTCTCTATACTTAAGAATTTGTGTCTGAGTGAAGAGTTTATACATTTATACTGTATACATTTAGCACAATGCCAATCCTCATGGATGCTGAATATATGTGATCTGATGATGATTTAATTACTTAATCCATATCTTTAATAGATACCATGGACTATTAAATATGGTTCTTCTGTTACAATGTAGCAATGGCTACATCTATTATAAAACTGGTTTTCTGCATTTACTGTAACAACAGGATAAATAAGAAAGGCGAGATATTACATGCAAACATTATATTAATAAAGCTATTTTTCACATTGTGAAAAAAAAAGATAGGCTTAGAACAGCAGTACAATGCATTCAAAGGGACTCATTTAAAGTTTAATTGCATATGTTGCATGGGTTATTTTGTACATCTAATATGGATAGCCCAAACATGTCAATACTCATTTTTAAAGTACTAGTTGTATTCAGTGCATGCACCATTATGGAGAACTTACACTCAGAGCAAAAAGATTTGTAGCAAAGCATATGACCTTCTTCCCACTACAATGACCATCCCCTAATTAGGCAATGCATCTGATAGTCATTAACAGGAATGAGATAATGAATCACTTTCTCTCTTCTTTGTTAATTTGCTGTAACCAAGCGGCTAATGGATGTCAGAGCTGAGTGATTGCACTGATTATAGTGATTTATAGTTGCAACAAAACAATTTAAAACCATTCTGATTATTCATGTTAAAGATGCTTTATGTTTTGTTTACAAAATGTTTTACGTCCCCCTTTCTACTACCCCTAAAGTACAGTACAGATCTCTCCTACCCATACTCTTTTAACAGAGACTTCCTCTTAGAAAACCTGAAAGTTAAGAGCTTTTTATTGTTTTAAACTAAGCCTTTTCAACATATATATATACACACACACACACACACACACACACATATGTAGAGAGAGAGAAAGATAAAGAGGGAGTTTACACAGTAGAAACAAAAAGCCTTCAGGGTGGAAAGAAAACTTCAGTGCTTCCCAGTTCAAAAGAAGACAGAAATAAGAGGAAATAAGGTAAACTTCAAGCCACTTACCTTGGGGCTTCCAGTCCCTTCGTCATCCTCCACAGACACATCAGTAGCCAGAATCTGAGCTTTGATGATGTCCAGAGCCCTGAGAATCCAGCTGTGTTGTCGTTTGATTTGCCTTTGCAGCTCCTTCCATTGACTTGCAATCATCTGCAGCATGTCCTTCAGTCCTTCTCCAAAAGGAGGGGAAGCACATTATATTATTATTATATTAATCAACTGTATTGTCACCCACTATTATTTTTATCCCACAAAGTAGACAGATATTATCAATAATCTATATACCTTTAAAGAGCCATTACCTGTCATATTAGTATTTATCACTTGGAAGAGAGACTAGGAATTTTTGACTTGACATCAGACATAAAGACACAAACTTGGAATAACTACAGAGATTCACAGTTTGGAATAAATGGCTTGCTTGTATTGACTTAAAAATGCACAAGTAACAAAATCATAATGCATAGATTCTTAACACTAAGGTTTCATATTTCGTATAAATACACCTATGTGTATCTATGTGGAGACTTCATACTGATCAAAAATAGGAAACAAGTAAAGTCAGTGTCATAAGGAATACAGTAAGTGGGCCAGAATTAGGAAAGGAATCTTTAGTTTTAGCATATCTAATTATACTCCTCTTTTCTTATTTAGCTGTAGTAAGCTCAAAGAAAAAGCCAAATTATAATTCATTCTACTATGGTCTTTTAATATGAGGATAAGTATAACCAAATGACAAAACTATTTGTTATTTATAATCTGTTCCTTATAAATACATTAATACTGGGGTAAGAACTGGTTTAAGGCCAAAACTCTGCTAATGCAAAGACTAACAGGAACACGCAAAATGTTCACATGTGTGAACTGGGATGCAAATAATAAGTTATCTCTAGACAGCCTGCCTTATATCTGTAATGATATCTTTAAGTACTCTAACACATATGCATTATAACCATATGCAAAATTCTCATTCATTATTTTAATGTTATTTCCAAAGCACCTACATCAAAAAGTATGTCAATGCAAAGTTTTCAGGAATTTGATTTCAATGAAACTCAGGTGTACAGCTAGGCCAAAATAAAATGAACAGACCATTTGGAGGCAGTATTTCATCTTATAAGTATCACAGCACTGTATGCAGTATATGAAACATTTATAAATCTTGAAGGTCAATCTGATAATGTAAATATTAATAATACATAAGGAAGTGAATATATGCAGTAATTTACAGCAATGCGTCTTCATTCTTAATAGTCTGTAGACATAAAGACTTGCAATATTTCAGGAGGATTTACCTGCTTTGTGAGACACAATAAGCTCGAGAAGTTGGTGTCCTTCCTCCTCCACAGATTCCTTGAGAGCACAGTGACTGTCTACATTCAACTTAAAACTCTACAAGGAAAAAGATGAGCATCAAATCCTGGCAAGACAACTGAACACAAAGCATCCATACAAAATCACTTGCTACTATTCTATCAAAAGCCACACAGTCCAATTTACAGAATAGATAAACTAATTTGCAATAATAAAAGCTATTGATATTTGGGATCTGGACTCCAAGTGTTCCCATTAGATTAGCAGAGTGCAGCTGTTTGGAAATAGCTGACAAATCTAGAAATTCATTAGGTTTTTATGAAAAATCACATTCTGTAGGCTATATCAAGAGCAACAATGTTCTACAAAATACAGTGAATTACTACTAGCACATAAGAGTTCTTTTCATTGTTTAAAAATTGTTAGTGCTAGTATTATTTATGAGAGCATAAAAAGTGGCAGCATAAAATATATTATTATTTGCACATATGCAAATTCATTAACATAAAAGCATCTGATTCAACCCTATTCCTCAGAAATCACACAAACCACAGAATAGCACGGTACGTTAAGGTATTGTGTTGAGAAGCCAGGTGTTATTTGTTTACTTATTTATTTAAAGTTTAAATGGCTTAAATACACCAAGAGCATTTTTCACTCATGACAATCATCCAAAAGACAAAAACTGCTGCCTTGTCTGAATTTCAACACAAGCCATCTCAAAATGTTTAGAATGCTCTCCCTTATACCTTACATGAAGTCAACTATTGTCTTCTCTCTGATACCTCCATCCCTTACATCTACTTCTACTGTAGAGTGTATCAAACCACATTCTGCTTTATTTGTAAACTTGGCTACACAATTATAAATGACTTGAAAAGTTTGCCAGTTGTATTGGTCCATACTCCCAGAGAGGTAAGTAGTAGAGGGAGATGACCAGAAGGCTCTGAAACCCAATTCCACCAGGACCTGAAGCTTCTATCATCAGGAATCTTGCTTTAATTTTATTTATTTTAAGTTATTTTATTTATTTAGCCTCCAGGATTATCCCAGGGGCTCAGTACCGGCACTACAAATCCACTGCTCTTGGCGATCATTTTTTCCATTTTATTGGACAGGACAGAGAGAAATTTAGAGAGGAGGGGGATATAGAAGGAGAGAAAGATAGACAGCTGCAGACCTGCTTTACCATTTGTGAATTAACCCCCACCCCGCAGGTGGGGAGCCGGGGGTGGACGGCTTGAACCGGGATCCTTGAGCAGGTCCTTGCTCTTTGTACTATGTGCTCTTAACCTGGTGTGCCACAGCCCAGCCCTCAGAATCTTGTTTTTATACCATCAGTGAAAGGGAGGTGAATCTGGGAAACACCAAGGGAGTCAGGCACTGTTTCTCTTATCTGAGAGATGAGGAAAAATGGAAGGGTGCTTAGAAGTACTAGTAGATGTAGGTGTGACTTAGGAAGTGAAGGCAGGGCCATAGAAAAAATGGGCAAAAACAAATCCAAAACCAAAAGATACATAAATTCAACCCATATCTGTGACCAAGGCAAAACTAAAGCAGTTTCCAATGGAAGGGATGGAGACACAGAACTCTTGGTAGAAATTGTGGAATTATATGCCTATTATCTTATAATTTTGTAAATCAATATTAAACCACTAAAAATGCCAGTTTCATATTTATCTAGAAGCAAATACATGGTGTTTGATAAATATTTGCAAGAATCGTGGGTATCTGTTGCACTAGATCAATAGCACTTGCTGAAAGGAAAGGCTTCTGTTTAAATATTTCAAAAGCGCTGATGGTTTTCCAAAGATTTTCCCATCTCTGAAATTTTGTAATTCATTCCAATTATTGGACATCCAATAGGGAGAGCAATGATATTAACCAAATCTGCTGAATAAATTATTAATCTTCATGGTGAAAATTCATCGCTTGACTTGACTAATTGAAACATGCATGGACTCTGAAATACTCTTGTGGTAAATCTTGGCTTTTAAACCTAGGGATCCAAAATATACAACATGTATTATTCCCACTAAACACACATCAAGCATTATCTGTATTAACTGTATTAAACTTAAAATTAAGAATATATGATAAAAGTGTTAGATGAAACAGTCCTAGTTAGAATGTGGTATGGATGAAAGAGGTTAAATAAGCATAAATTATGAAGTTCAGCATTCATTCATTACTCACCCATTCACTTAGAAATCATATACTGTGCCTATTCTGTACACTAGTCAAACAGCAATTTGGGAAAATAAAACATGACTTTGATCATCAAAGGGCATCAGAACATGTTACTAAGAGAAGAAAGTGAAGCCTGAATTATCTTGGACAGTCAGTGATAAGTCTAGCCTCTCTTTTTGTAGTGAAAAAAAACACTCTTAAAGTTCAGAAGACAGAAGCAGACCAAACTAGAAAAGCTGAAAGTGAGGGAGATAAGGACAGGTAGGGTAGGTCTTAAACATAAAGATATGAATTTTAACAAAAATTAATTATTGAATACAAAATTATGAATCACATTATCAGTCTAGAAACATAAGAGAGTAAAATTTCACACAAACATAACAGAAAAAGAGAGTATTAGGTTTCTCCAAAGGCCTTCACAAATTTTTGTGTTGTTTTCCTTTAGTTACAGGGTGGATGGATAAAATAAAATATGATTATATACAGGAAGCTGATGTTTGAGAAAATTAGGCAATATAAAATCTATGAAAAATTAAATATTTTCAGTGGATAGTCAGAACATAACTGCACTAATTTTTTGCCTCTGAGAGGAAATCCTCAACTCTGAAGCAGTGCCATGCAAGATAAGTACATACATGCTTCAGGAAGAAGAGATACAAAAAAATACTTGAAATGAACCAGAGTGCCAAGTTTTAGGAAGAAATCTATTTTAAAGGTTCCTACATAACTGTAAGTTTAGCCTAGTACACTCTTTAATTCTTTGTTTATTGACAGCAGACTGAATGCTTGGTAATCACAAGCATCCAGAGAGATCCATCAGGCCCATATCTCCGAGCAAAAGAGAATCTAGGAACCTATAAGTTGTATAATTTGATATAATTGAAGTCAAGAGTACAGAATAGATCCATCTGGATTGATTTTGCTTCAAGATGATTTGGAAGGAACTGATGAAATTTGAAATGATGAGGGATTCATTATTAGGAAAAAAAGATAAGCTGTTAAATTTGATGCTATAAAAAGAACCATTTAATGTAACTACTGTGCAAATGGGTACATGGTATCTTATATTGCTTTCTTCAACCATTACTAATATTAACTAAGGTATTCATAATAGGACTCTGAAAGAAATAAAAACCAATTAAAGCAGGCACATTAAAGAAATAGTCAATGAAAGTTCTGGCTGCTAGAGAAATCTGAAAAATCTTCACCCCTTTGCCCCCATTTTGTCCCTACATTTTCCCTAGGGAAAGAAGATTAGACAAAAGGTTTCTTTTTTTTTATCCCCTTAAACTTGGACATATTTCCTTTGTTGTACTACCTACGGTATATCATCATCCCTCTAACAATATCCACAGCACTTCCTAGAAATGCAGGATGTTCTTTGGAGATTTTTTCCCCCCACTTTATTGGAGGACTCATCATTTAGAGTATAGTTACTGTCACATAGGTACAATCTCATCTCCTCATGATAGCTGTCTGCAAGACACGCTTTCCCCCAACCCAGCGTCCTTTGCTTTGGTGCAATATATCACACCCAACCCAACTTCTCTGGAGATTTAATTTATGGCAACAGTATTGCCATATGCAGACAGCACAGTCCTATGTCACTTACTACATGAAATTCCATAAATACAAGCAATTTGGGTTCCATGGAAAGCTAAATCTTTTTACAATATCTTTAAAACAACAGGGAACTGAAATTTAGAAGAGAGTAGCCCAGGAAATGGAAAATAGAGATACTGAACAAAGGACTAGATTATAGCACATCAAAGGCTGACTATTAGCTATTTCCATTACTGTAATCTTTAGCCTCACCAACTTGGTTAGATATGAGTGTATTACTTTTTGGAAGGATACAAATTTGGGTTAGCATGTTGTTTTAAACTTTGATTATCACCATAATTTACCAAGCAGACAAAAGTACATTTAATTATATACCATTCAAACTTCTGAAGAGCCCAGTTTGATGGGGGTAATGAGGTAATATGCATATGAAAGAAAGAGTTTAGTATACCTTGATGAAAACAGAGCCATGACAGACCTGAAGAATGATTATCATAAAGTATTCGAAAAATAGACATGGCTATCCTGGTGTGAGAAGCAGTGGGAAAAGCTGCTGGAGTCTATGACCAAACCACTGTAAACACTCGTGTTCACATAAACTAGTGGGGAAAAGCATACTTAAATTCAAAGACTTAAAGATAAAAACTGACTCAGTCAGGAGTCAGACAGTAGCACTGTAGGTTAGGTGCAAGTGGCGTGAAGCACAAGGACCGGCCTAAGGATCCTGGTGTGAGCCCCTGGCTCCCCACCTAGGAAGTCACTTCTGTCTTCCCCTCCTCTCTCGATTTCTCTCTGTCCTAACAATGACATCAATAACAACAACAATAATAACTGCAACAACAATAAAAAACAAGGGCAATGAAAGGGAAAATAAATAAATAAAAAATAATTTTTAAAAAAAACTGACTCAGTCTTAGCAACACCATGTCATCAACATGACTTTCAATCACTCACACAGAAAATTGATGGTGTCTGCCAGGTTCACTGAGGTTCATGAGCTTTATGATGCTTGTGAACAATCAGAAAGGTCAAAAAGAGCAATCAAGTCTTTCCTAATTTTAGACTTGTTAAATATAAAAATTAAAATAATAGATATTTATTAAGCTATGGCCAAGTAAAAACACGATTGTGGATTACATTTCATAGGACTCTAAGTGTTGGACAGATAGGAGCTATGGGAACCCAAGTCAGAAGCCAGGTCATGGAGTGCCTAGCAGGAAGCCAGTGGAGAAAGGGCTGATTTGCATGTGGGTCTAGAGACCCTTCATTGTGGCAAGAACCAGGAAACCACAAGCAGCTTGGAGTGGCTAGGACAGGGTAGAAACAGGGAAGGTGGGAGCCAAGACTATACATGTACTTAATTCCATGAGCCATGAAAAAAGCAATGGGAGAACGTAAGAGCAACTTGGGAGAGTAATTACTATCTTTCTGTGTCCTATAAAGATCTTTCTGGCTGCTATATAAAGTTGACTTTAAAAGGGCACATTGGAGACAAGGAGGCCATTTAGAAGGCTGCTATGATAATATGGGCCAGATGTTTCTGCATGCTCATATTTGTTTTAATTAAAAAAAGATATGCTTTTCCTTCTAAATGAATGGAGGAAAAAATGGAGAAAATCTCCTGTCTTTTTAAGTTTTTCTCAGTGCATGAGAGCAGCATGTGCCAGAAGTTAGTTCTTTGGCTGTTCTGATGATAAATACCAGAGGTTATTAGTCAGGAGTCTCCAAATGTGAAAGACATATTGAACTGATGAACTTTTACTCCCACTGTCATTTTAAAGAGATGGTCTATATGCTGATGAATAAGGCATTTGATGACACATTTTCTTCACACAAAAGATTTTTACTACCCTGAGAAAATGAAAACTTGCTTTTTTACCATGGCAGGAGGAAGAATTTGCATTTAGTAAAAAAAAAAAAAAAGCAGAGACCTGAAAAGTCACCTGTTATGTGCTTCAGGCCATCTGCCATCTTTTCATGTCCCTACTCTGAGCTATGCCTAACACCATCCTGTGCCCCCAGAGGGGTTCTTGGTGGCGGAAGAAAGCCATAGTCCCCTGTGCAGAACCTGACAATTTCTCACACTTTCTCCCTTGTGCCATCAGATGTATTAGAACTTTAAATATGACTTCCAAATACCGTAAATGCCAAGAACTGAAAGGTCTTTATGAGCAGACATTTCTTTAAGAACATGCTAAATACTTGATAAGGCATCTGACAGTCACTAGAATTAAAACAATGAAACCACAAGAAAAATACATAGGACACATTAAAATAAAAAATGAAGATTCAAACATGTACCTATGGTCACTATAACTAGTGAATAAGATGTCCCAATGCATAGAGAAGAAAAAAAAAGACTATAGAATAACACAATAAAATGTTGTGGGCAGGGCTTGGAATTAATATAGTCTTATCTTATGTTGTGAATTTCATTACTTTGGTTTTCTGAAACATAATGAAAATAGTTTTTGGATTGTTGTTGAAATTTGAGATGCTGAATATAAAGTATTAAAGTAATCCCTGAAAATAAGTTGGGCCGATAAATCATTACAGACTTTCAAATTCTTTTTCTTGCTTGCTTGCTTTTCTAAACATTCTATGAGAACTCAAGGAAGCAATCCCATTTACAATTGAATCCAAAAAGATGAAATACCTAGAACTAAATCTAACAAAAGAAGTGAAGGATCTTTTCATTGAAAACTACAAAGACATTGTTAAAAGGGGGGCGGGTGGTGGCACACCTGGTTGAGCACAAATATTACAATGTGCAAAGACCTAGGCTTGAGCTCTCAGTCTCAGACTGCAGGAGGAAAATTTTTCTGAGTGAAGTAGTGTTGCAAGTATCTCTCTGTCTCTTTCCCTCTCTATCAATCACTTCCCTCTTGATTTCTGGCTGCCTCTATCCAATAAATAAATAAAGATAATACCAAAAATGTTTAAAGGAAAGACAGTGTTAAAAGAAATAGAGGATGACACAAAGAAATGGAAGAATATCCCCTGTTCATGAATAGGAAAAAATAAATATCATTAAAATGACAATTCTGCCAAAAGCAATCTATAGATTAAAAGCAATCCCTATTAAAATCCAGTGACATATTTCAAGGAAATCAAACAACTTATCCAAAAAAATCATGTGGAACTATTAAAAAATGAATAGTAAGAGCTCTCCTGAAGAAAAAGAAGAAAAATGAAGGCATCCTAATTCCTGACTTGGTTTATATTACAAGTCAATAGTAGCTAAAACAGTGTAGTATTGGAACAAAAATGGACATGTGGACCAGTGGAACAGAATAGAGAACAATGAATTAAACCCACACATGTATAGGCACATTACATAGGATAAAGGGACCAAAACTGCCCAACAGGGGAAAAAAGTCCCTTTAGCAAATGGTGTTGGATGAACTAGACAACCACATGCAAAAAAAAAGAAAAAGAAAAAGAAAAGAAACTAGACCACCACCTAATACCATGTACCAAAATTAACTCCAAATGGATCAAAGATATGGATATTAGACCTGAAAATATAAAACACATAGAAGAATACATCAGTGAAACACTTTATGACCTTAACATTAAAGATGTATTTGGAGATTCCACCAGTGAGTCAGTATAAATTTCCTAATGAAATAGTATCTAATTAGACTTACATACCCTCCTCACCTACTTCCTATTACAGTTCTCTCACTCACTCCAAAGCTAACCTTATCAAAGCAAGGACTGCAAAAGCTGAATAAGGGTGAGAGACTGGCATACTTTAACAATGACTCTTTATTCACTATCAGGCCACCCCATCAGCTGGGGTCCTGAGATTCCTGAACAGACATGATGGGCCTAGATCTCAAATCAATCCCTCTCGCCTTGTTATCAGGCATCTCTATCAGAAACAACAAAATAGACCCCTTTGTGGGCCCCCCATAGGACCTTGCCCTCATCTTGGATCAACAATGGTAGAGAATGTTCCATCCTCGAAGGGAGGATGGACAACATACTCTATGCTATACATGAGGCAGATGGGTCGATATTGGGGCAGCTTGGAATGTTCTTACTCATGACCACAGAATGTGAGCTCAGATCTACAGGGATGCAGAGGTCACATAGGCTCCTAAGCTGAATATGGGCTCCATATGGGGTTTACAGTCAACAATATTTATATACCTTTCCCATTTTAGGGAGCTACTCTCTTCCCTGATCCAGCTTTCTGTTCCTTTTCCAGCCATGACATCATCTCCCCAGACAATAACTTGGATCCACCTGTATATCAGATTTCAGGCTCAGGAAGAAAAAAAATAGTATAGGCCCAGGCCCTTTGGAATATAACTAAAATATGCTTACTAGCTTCCTACAAAATGGAGACCCCCTCCAACTCTTCATCTGCACTATTCCAGCCTTTAAGTTCATGACTGATCAACAATTTGTTTGGCTTTGTTAACTCTCTTTTCAGCTACCAGGTTCCAGATACTATCAGGATGCCAAACAGACTCTCCTGGACAGACAACCCCACCAATTTGTCCTGGAGCTCTGCTTCCCCAGAGACCCACCCTACTAGAGAAAGAGAGAAGCAGGCTGGGAGTATGGATCGACCTGCCAACGCTCATGTTCAGTGGGGAAGCAAGTACAGAAGCCTGACCTTCCACCTTCTGCATCCCACAATGACCTTGGGTCCATACACCCAGAGGGATAAAGAATAGGAAAGCTATTGGGGGAGGGGATGGCATAAGGAGTTCTGGTAGTGGGAACTGTGTCCAGTTGTAACCCTCTTATCCTATGGTTTTGTCAATGTTTCCTTAATAATAAAAAAAACTTGGGAGTCGGGCTGTAGCGCAGCGGGTTAAGTGCAGGTGGCGCAAAGCACAAGGACCGGCATAAGGATCCCGGTTCGAACCCCGGCTCCCCACCTGCAGGGGAGTCGCTTCACAGGTGGTGAAGCAGGTCTGCAGGTGTCTATCTTTCTCTCCTCCTCTCTGTCTTCCCGTCCTCTCTCCATTTCTCTCTGTCCTATCCAACAACGACAACAACAATAATAACTACAACAATAAAACAACAAGGGCAACAAAAGGGAATAAATAAATAAAATAAATATTAAAAAAAAGTTGTGGGACATATACTCAATGGTGTATTATTCAGCAATAAAAAGATAATATTGTGTCATTTTGAGTAAAGTGGATGGAAGTGGAGATTATGCTTATTGAAGCAAATAAGGAGGTGGAGAACTACATAATGGTTTCATTCATATAAGGAATATAGAAAACTGAATATATGGATGCTAAATAAAAAAGTCAACCTAAACTAAGACTGTAGGAGAACTAAACTGGTTATCTATGGGGGTGAGGACATAGACCTTTGGTGATGGGAGTGGTAAAAAAAAAAGGCTATACTGTAAACCATTATTCAATACAGCTCTAAAGTTAAAAAAAGAAAAAAGGAACATTGTATATAAAAGATGAGTCTCTGTGGCATTTGGGGGTGACAAATGGCACTTAGTGTGTTTAGTTCCTCTGAACTCAAGTGCATATGTCATAGTCTCTTTGTTTTTATGCCAGCACAGTACTGGCTACCTGTGGGCAGCACCAGAGATGCCGCTATCTGAGACAATAATAAGGAGCATATATTGAGATGTCAGTGACCTGGAAATTCCCTAGGTTTCAGGTGTGTGCCCTTGGATGAGTCATGCAACCCTTCTGGGCTTCTGTTTCTTTATCAATAATCCAGGCACTTGGACTCAATATTTTCCAGTCTTGGGACACTTTGATTTTATCTTTAAGCTAAGCAGTTAAGGAGAGGTGACTCGGGAGATTTTTTATTTATTCTAAACCAGAGGATTTTTCAAAACGGGGAAGAATCCAAAAGGCCATCTAACCACTCATCTACCCCAAGGCAGCTATGTTCCTCAACTATCCTAGGCATATGTATCCATTCTATTTTTAACTATCTCCAGGGATGTCTTTTCTAACTTCTCATCCTGAGTCCACGACATCTCTTCTCAGGAATTTAAGAGCTTTGTGAAGAGCAGCATGAGCCTCCCTCCGCTCCATATTCTTTTGCCAAGTCTTCTCTCCAGTGTAAAACTTGGAAATCAGAACCATTGTGAAAACATGCCAACGAAATCCATGCATCCACTCAATCAATAAGGCCTGCCAATGTATTTCTTCATCTTCACCTCTAAGTAATAACAATTCCCTAGGTTCAGGCAATGAATCTAGACTCTTCACCACACCTTGTCATGGTGACTTGTCCCTACAGTTATGGTCTGCATGTAACTATATTTATACCTTATCTGTGGTGTTTCTGTGAAGGTGCAGGCATTATCCTAAACTTGACAATGTGGCTGTGAAAAAGGTAAATATGGTCCTTAGCCTAATAGACTCCACAGTCTAGTGGAGAAAGGAAGAGGAGTATCTTGGAAATAAAGAGTTGAAGACAATCATTTTAAGGGGACTGTTGGTACAGTGTGGAGGGCTAGTGACAAGCATGAACTCTTAAATTGGATCTTCTGGATTCAAATCCTGGCTTGTATGCCACCTACTGTGTAACTTTGGACAACTTCTGTGATTCTATTTATTCATCTGTGAAAGGGAGAAATGTTAGTGCTCACTTCATGGGGTGTTCTCAGGATTGAAATCTATAGAACCTAACATGACATAACATAACAGTCCAACAAAAACATTTTATTACACAAGATGATCTATCTACAATGCTACAAAGACACTTACCTTCTTAAAAACCCTCTGATAGCTCCCCAAGACTACAGGATAAATTTTGGGCCTCTAGGATGACCTACAGAATCTTTGAAGATGCCAGTCAAGTTCGTTTGCTTCCAGGTTAGCCTCAAAATGTGACCAAACTGCTTAAAGTTTCCAGGTCACAACAGTTGTCTTGTTTCTCCAAGATTCTATTTTTACTGATATCACTACCTGGAAAGTTATTCACATTCTTTACAATTCACCTCAGATGTCATCCTTTCTAGCTTTTTCTATCTTACATCCTCCTAGTTTCCCCAGCTCAGAATCCACAACACCTGTGCAGAGTTTAAACCTAGTGATGTTGTGTCTGCCTACACCAATGGAAATGAATTCCTTGAAAGTAGAACTGGCTTTTTGTTTCACTTTTTGTATCCTCCGTACCTAAGCCAGTATTTGACAGAGAATGCATACCTAATATTATTTCAGGAAATGAGTGATTAAAGATTCAAAAACTTGCCACGTTATGCGTGTACCTTTCAAAATGCTGATAGCATTTGGAGAGAGATTGGTACAATCACTCTTCCCTTGGAAGTGGTTGATGAATGTCCCCAAATTTTACTCAGTGAACACCATGTAAATGAGCTGTCATGTTCTTTCGCTTACAAAATTACTTGCCAATTACACTTAGATGATCCCAGTGTAATTGCCATGTAAACTGTACCCTGGCTGAGATAGCCCAAATCATCAATTTAACTTTACCCTCTCATCATATGGTACTTAACACATAATTAAATAAATGGTCAGTCACCACCACAATTGTTTATCTCCCCAACAAAATGAAGAGGCCCACAGTTGTCATTGATAGATCAGTTATAATCGACAGCACACCTCCAGCTGTAGCATCAAAATCTTAAAATTATTCAGCATTCTGTACACTTGAGAAAGAAGCACTAAGTTTATAATAGAAGTTCAAGCACTATAAAGACTTGGGTTTCTTTTTATTAAAGGTACTAAGAAATAGAAAAATTCTTCTTGAACCTTAGATAATAAAAATGTTTCAAAGCATTTTAAAGTGAGTTTAGCTCTTCAAAACAAATGTTATTTTATTTCAAGCAAACAACCCAGCTGTACCTTTCTGTGGAAGGCAAATGTATTTTGACTAAAATTGGCATCCCCCCCAGACTTGTTAATATCTTATACAAGAATTATATAGATGGAAGAAATCTTGAATAGTGATGTCATTCTTAGGAAGCATATTTTCATTTGCTTTTCTATATGCTGTCTTGACACCTGACACAGGTAATCGCATTGACTTCCCAGCATGCCCACATTAGGCTAAATGGATTCTCAAACAGAGGTTCTGTCTAAAGGGACCATTTGACTTCTAGAAAACATTGTTCTGAGGCCCTGATTGAGAAGGAGGTCAGTGCTAGCCCACATATCACTACCCCCTGCAGTGGAATAATTGATGTGCAGTAGCCTTTACAGATGTGGAGTCACCAAGGTGATGGATGGATATAAGTATATTATTCACACATGCATCTGCTAATATACAGGTCCCGGTGCAAACACTAGACTTAAGAATATTATGTGGATTTAGGACAATCCCTGAAGGACTCTAGTTCTATTAAAATTTGTTTGGCAGCCTGGAGCAGGCATATCTATTCCAACTCCCACATGTTTCATGCATCTGAGAAACCAAACTGCTTTAAAAATAAATTTAATAAATTTTATAATGTCAAGACATTAACATCCTGTCTAGAACAATTCTAGCATTTTGAAATAGTAATGTTAACCTGTGGAATTTTTTTTAACCTTTCTAATATCTGAACTAACATTTTTATTTTCCTTGTGTTTTATGCCAAAGGGGATGAATTACATTCTGAAAACATTTTTTTTTTTGCCTGCTATGAGTTTTTCTTGTAACAAATGTACCAGACAATACCCAGAAAGCTTTGTGGCTAGAGATCACGTGGGTTTGAAAAAGTAGATGAAATGATTTAACTTGCGGATATTATCACCTATTGTCTGTCATATTAGCTATAATTTTCTCCCTTTACTGGATGTATACACATGTGCATACACAATATTCATTAAAATGTTCATTCACTTAGATATTTTTAGTAAGGCTGAATATCAGGATGACACTTGCCTCCCTCAAGTAACAGTCGTAAGTGAATGGTGAGGGAAAGGTGAGTGGGAATCATTTCAGTACCTGAGCTTCTCACACTACATATTCTCCAGAAAAGATGTGTACCCACACTTGCCCAAACAAGCGAGCATCCTCACATACAGTATGTTTACTTGATCCTCACAACAACCCTTAGTAGATACAACAGGTGGTTTTCTAATTAATGTAAAATATGTTTCAAACCTAAAATGTTTACCTTGGTGTCATTTCTACCGGGTGAACAGTTTTAAGATTCCAAAATTCCACATAACACAGTAGATAAGTAACATCTGCACATAGAGCTCTACAGAGGGAGAGAGGTGGCAGGTGATGGCACCCTGGCTCTTGTGAGTGAGATCATGCACTGCCTCTCATCCATATTTAAGTGCCCCTGTAAGGCCAGCCTGCAAACTTTCTCTTCAACATTTAACTTATCACTATCCCCAAGCACTAGAGAGTAAGTACTTAATAAATGCCTTCTAGTTGAAAATAGTCATTCCCCCCACCAAAGAAGAATGAAAACACTGGAAAAATGTCTGGACAGAAATCATTTTAAAAATGATTTTAAACTACTGAAGATTTTGACTCAAAAGTCCTTCAGCTGAGTCAAGGGAAATGCACAGTCTCTTGGTACTTTGAACATTTCAGGGATTCTTTTCGATTGAAAGAAAAGACAACACAACACTATTTGTTTCCTAGATGAAAACAAACAACAAGCTAGGGTTATATGAGTGTGGTCCAGGACTCTTACATGTCCAAAATGAGGTTACTGCCCCCCCATACAACCTCAAAATGTCTGCATGCTCTAGTTTCTGAAAGGCATTTGCATTCCAGGCCCACCAAAGGAGTAATTGAAGAATGGGGCTGAACAACAAAATTCCCAAAGAGAGACTACCACTCTCTGAAGGAAGGGTGGGTCAACATACTCTGTCACTCAAGGAAGGCTGGTCCTGAACTGGGTGCAGCCTAGAAGCTCAGACCTATAGGGATGCAGAGGTTACACAGACTCCTGTGCTGACTATGGGCCCCAGACCAGAGCAATAGAGCCTACAACTTAAGGCTTTATATACTTTTCCCATATTTGGGAGCTACTCTTTTCTAATCCAGCTAACTCTGACACCATCTCCTCAGACAATACCTTTAGCTCAACTGCATGTTGGCTGTCGGGCTCAGGGGAAAATTGGTAAAGTCAAGAGCCCCTTGGAATATACCTAAAATAGATTTCCTAGATCCTTCCAACATGAAGACCCCAAATCTTATCTGCTATATTCTTACCTTTTGGTTCCTGATTACTAAACAATTTTTTCTGCTTTATATCTTAATGCTTTTCAGCCACCAAGTTGCAGATGCTACCAATAAAGCCAACCTTACTTTCGTGGGCAGATAACCTCACCAATGTGTCCTGAAATATCACCTCTCCAGAGCCCTGTCCCACCAGGTAAAGATAGAAACAGGCTGGGAGAATGGATCGACCTGCCAACACCTGCCCATGTCCAGTGGAGATGCAATTACAGAAGACAAACCTCCCACTTTCTGCACCCCATAATGGCCCAGGGTCCATATTCCCAGAGGGATAAAGAATAGGAAAGCTTCCAATGGAGGGGATAGATGCAGAACTCTGGTGATGGGAATTGTGTGGAGTTGTATCCCTCTTATCACACAATCCTGATGATCATTATTAAATTAATTTAAAAAAAGTTAAAAATTCCCCAAAGAGAAGTGAAGTTACTGCTCCCTACTAACCTCAATGAAGGAATCAATGGGGAAATTACTAACCTTAAATCAATTACTTAAATACCTTAAATCAATTACTAACCTTAAATGAAGGAATCAATGGAAAAAGTCAAATCAAATTTTAAAGCTCATGCAATGCCACCATTCCTTCTCAGTGAGGCACAGGGATGTAACAGTTGAATTTACACTTCTTGGACATCTAAAGTCTGACCCACTAATTGCCTCCCACTAGCTAAGTAGGACAGCCATGTGGCAAGGGCTGGCTTTGGGCAGTTCAACTTACTGAGGCTAAGAATGTCTATCATCTCAGCAGAAATATAGGCAAAAAGAAGTGGACACCATGAAATTATTCACTTAAATTCAAGCAATGAAAAATAGAAGTAAGAGAATAACCATAAGAACAAAAAGCTGAATATGTATTAGGAAATCTTATTGTATAGCTAAAATGTCTGAGATGTACAGTTTTTCTTATGATACAAATGAAAATTATTTAATAATAAAGCATATGTAAGATAAAGATTTAAATGTAGATGATAAATGAATGAAATTATATGTACTGAGGTTTAGTTATCTAGATACATTATTAGTCTAATTTCATCTATTTGTGTAAGTACTAGAAACAATAGAGAAAAAAATTAAATCTTCCAAGGAAACCAAGACAATAGTTTATAGCATTTTGGTGCTTCTGTGCCACCTTGTGGTAGTCACCTCAAATTGCAGGGATCAGTCCTAAAATAAAGTTCAGAAGGTGAACGTTAAAAACTATACATCATCACCATAACTACTACTATTACTATACTAATAGTAATTTCTTAATACCGACAGCAAAATGCAATTTGAGAGATTAATGCCTTACAGTGCAATCATTAACATATGCATACAATTTAATTATGTAATAGCCCCCAAAACTTTTCTTCCTATCCTCTTTCCCCCTCTCTTCCCAGAGAACTTTGTGTTGGTACAAAACACTATGTCCAGTCCATGTTTCACTTTGTGTTCTAGAAGGTGCTCAAAGTCACTTATCATCAGAGAAATGCAAATAAAGACAACAATGAGATGCCACTTTATACCTGTGAGAATGTCATACATCTGAAAGGATAGAAGTGGCAAACGTTAAGAGAGGACGTGGGGGAAAATGGGACTATTATTCACTGCTGGTAGAAATTAAAAATGATCCAACCATTGTGGAAAACAATTTGGAGACTTCTGGGACATTAGGAATGGCTCTACTCTATGACCCAACAATTGCTCTCCTGGCAATTTACCCAAAAGAGACAGAAACATCTACCAGAAGAGATTTGAGTATACCTATGTTCATAGCAGCAGTTTGTAATCACCAGAACCTGGAATCAACCCAGATGTCCAACATCAGAAGAATCGCTAAAAAATTGTGATATATTTATTATGGTACAATACTACTCAGCTGTTAAAAATCATGAGGCTGTCTCCTTTGCATCTGTTGGATGAAACTTAAGGACATCACGTTGAATGAGATAATCCAAAAATAGAAGGATGAATATCAAGTGATCTCACTTAGAACAAATTATTATTGTTTGGAGCCCCTGAGTTACTGCTGTAGAGACACTAATGAAACAAGCAGGCTATTCTCAGCTGGTGTGAAAATAAGGAACATTAATTCCATAAATACTTTTAAAAAAGTATAAATATGTGACCTGGGAGGTGGCACAATAGATAAGGCAGTGGACTCTCAAGCATGAGGTCCTGAATTCAATCCCTGGCAGCATATGTACTAGAGTGATGTCTAGTTCTCTTCTCCTATATTTCTCATTAAAATAAACAAATAAAATGTTTTTTCAAAAAGTATAAATAAGGGGACACCTTAAATGATCATTAAGTAAATTGTGGCACATCACACAATAAAGTACTAAGGAGCTACTAAAATATGCAGTAGAACAGATCTTCCTGTGCTGACAGAGGATGCCTGATATATGCTTAGACACAAAAAATATTGACTAATATGTATAATATGAATAAAAAATTTTAATGCCTGCATATTTTACACAAATAAGACCAAAATGGTACAGGAAAAATTGTTAGTTACTCAAGGAGGTTAACACACCTTACTTTCAGGCGTATATGTTTTCATTTTTTCCCAAGGAGTATAACTTAATGTTTTTCTTTAAGTAGAGCTCTAGAGCTCCATAATTACAAAAGTTATATTTTAAAAAAAACAAAAGGTTTTGCTCTGCCTTGAGCACATTCTTCTCATGAGCTTTGAACTCATATCTGCCTTTTTTTCATGCAAATACAAATGTAAATGGTCTCTGCCTGGTTTCACACACACACAGAATCGCTCTGAAGCTTCAACTCTACTCTGCTCATAGCAAAATGTCAGTCAACTTTACACCCTTCACTATATTCAACTCTTGTAAGATGACTATCAGCTGTAGGACAGTAGGTATGTGCTGTTCTCAAAGACACCAGTAAGCCAGAGGAGACCAGAGATAATAAAACAGACAAGAGATAATGTTAAAAAGAGAACTGCTAATCTGTATCTCTAGTCTGCCTCTCTTTCTGTAATCTCTTCCCTTGTTCAGTTCTTATCTACCTCCCCCACCACCACCTAACTAACCCACTAACCCTCTCAATCTCTCTCTCTCTCTCTCTTTCTCTCTGCTCAAAAATCATTTAATCCATTTGTTCAATAACATAATCCCTCATTTTAGGATTGCTCATGTATAAGCAAGCAAACTCCCTAGACTGTCTTGGTCTTTCTAGAGTGAAATCTGGGGCCAGAGATGTATGATTGTATGCTTATCAGCCTGACCTCCAACTCTGTCTAACCCTGAATTCTTCAAACTGTAGAGACTGCTATACTTTTCTGGAGAAGAATGCCAAAAAATAGTTTCTTTAAAAGACATTTTCTATTCACATAACAAAGAAATATTGTCCTTAATAGTTACAAAGTGCCCATAAACCCAAAGAAAAACAGGGGCAAAGAGAACAAACTGTATTCAGAAAATAAATATAAATGCCCCCTAAAAATATAAAGAGACATTAAACTCCACTTAAAATACAAGAACACAAACTACCCCACAACAGGATGCTATTAGTAATTATGAAAGGCGAAAAGATCAGTTAATGTGATAATATACACTGATAGCAAGGAAGTTCAGAATGAGGCATTATCATGCATTACTGAGCATAAACTGGTACAATCTTTGTCAAGGGCAATTTCAAAATGCATGACAATTTTAAATGCATATAACCTCTGACTCAGAAGTTTTCATATGCAAGGTATTTATTCTAAAGAAATACTTATGCTATGCAACACGGTAAATGCTCAAGGAATTTCACTGAAGCACTCACTGCTATACTAGGGAAATACTGAGAACAATCTAAATTTACATCAATAAAAGATTGCTTAAATAAATTGAGAGCATATTCATTCTGCATAAACACTGTGCAGCCATTCAAACAGATTAAGTAGTTAAATATATACTGATTTTTAAATGTTGCTAATATAAACTAAGGAAACAAAGTTAAATACAAGTATAAATTTTCTTTTTCAAATAGCTATGAAATGCTTATTTTTTACTTTCTACCTTTTTATTCCCTTTTTCTTCTTCTTTTTTAATCTTTAGGATGTTGTCTTAGAGAGAGACACCACAGGACCAAAGCTTTTCTTACTATTGACTGAGCCAGATTTGAACTTGGATCATGCATATGGCAAAATAGTGCGCTGTCCAAGCAAACCATTTCGCTGGCCCTGCTATTTTACTTTTAAGCACTCTTAACTCAGAGGATACTATAAATTGTCCTAAAGGAAATAAACATAAATAGTTTTTCCAATGACTATATACAGTGCTTCTACTCAAAAGGTGTTATTTATTTATTTATTTATTTATTTATTTATTTATTTACAATTTTTGGTCCTTTAGTCAATTAAAAAGGTAGTGGGGAAAAGAATCTCAATGTCACGAAGTAGGGGAATGGCTAAACAATTTTTGTATGCAACAGAATACAACTTAGCAATAGAAAGGAATAAGTGATTGACACATGAAGCATTAAAATTAAGTATGCTGAATAATAGAAACAAGAATACACCTTCTGAATTGCAACAATTCAAAGGGGAGAATACACTGTTTTTTTTACTCCACATAGATATGATGGGCCTAGACCTCCAACAGACCCCTCTCTCCACCATCACTGTTCATCTCCATCAAGAACAACATCATAAACCTCTCCAGTGGAGGACCTCTACAGAATCTTGCCCTCAATGTAGAACAATGATAGAAACTGCCTTACTATCTGAGGGTCAACATACTCTGCCACTCGAGGAAGACTGGTCCTGAAATGAGTGCAGCCTAGAATGTCCTTAGCTGTGACCATGGACTGCAAGTTCAGACCAACAGGGATACAGAGGTTGCACAGGCTCCTATGCTAAGTAAGGATAGACATGGGTCCTAGGCCAGATCGATGGGGTTTACAGTTAGTGATATTTATATACTTTTCTCATATGTGGGAGCTTCTCTCTGCCCTGATCTAGCTTTCTAGGCCTATTCCCAACTCAGACACCATATCTTTATAGACAATACTTTTAGCCTACCTGTATGTTATCTATGGGGCTCAGGCAAAAATTGGTAGTCATAGGCCCCTTGGAATATACCTAAAATAGATTTCCTAACTTCTTCCAACATGAGGACCCCAAATCTCATCTGCTATATTCTTACCTTTAGGTGTCTGATTACTAAACAATTTGTTCTGCTTTATATCTTAATACTTTTCAACTGCCAAGTTGCAGATGCTACCAATGAAGTCGACCTGACTTCCCTGGGCAGACAGCCTCACGTGTCCCAGAACCCCACCTCCCCAGAGCCCCACCCCACCAGGGAAAGATAGGAACTGGCTGCGATATGGATCAACCTGTCAATACCCATGTCCAGAGGAGAAGCAATTACAGAAGCCAGACCTCCCACTTTCTATACCCCATGAAGATGTTTGGTCCATACTCTCAGAGGGGTAAAGAATAGGGAAGCTTTCAATGAAGATGGTGGGATGTGAAACTCTGGTGGTGGGAACTGTGTGAATTGTACCCCTTTTATCACACAATCTTGTCAAACATTATTAAATCACTAATAAAATAAATTTAAAAAGAAAATTACACAATAAAAATCAAGAACTAGCTTTTAAAAAATGGACAGACCCAGAGCCTCACCTGTCTAAGAGTCCTACCCCACTAGGGAAAGACAGAAATAGGCTTGGGGTGGGGGGCACTGAGTTAAGTGCAGAGTATGAACTTCAAGAGCCCCCAGCTCCCCACCTGCAGGGGGGTCGCTTCACAATAGGTGAAGCAGGTCTGCAGGTGTCTATCTTTCTCTCTCCCTCTTTATCTTCCCTATCCCTCTCAATTTCTCTCTATCCTATACAAAAATTCAACAAAATGCCCACGGGGCAGTGGATTTGTGGTGCCAGTACCAAGTCCCTGTGATAATCCTGGAGGAAAAAAAAAGAAAGAAAGAAATAGTCTCGGAGTATGGATCAACCTGCTAACACCCATGTCCAATGAAGAAGCAATTATAGAAGCCAGAACTCCCACCTTCTGCACCCGAAAAAGAATTTTGGTCCATACCCCCATAGGGGAAGATGACCAGAGGGCTCTGAACTCCAACTCCATCAGAGAGAAGCAGAAAAGAGGAAGGGCATTTGGAAGTAGTAATAGGTGTATAACTTGGAAGAGAACAGAGAGTAGGACCATAGGGGGAAAATATGCATATATATAGAGATAGTTATAGAAATAATAGTCAACCCATATCTACAACCTTGAGAGAACTATCATAGCTTTCAATGGAGAGAATGGGGACACAGAACTCTGGTGGTGGGAACGGTGCAGAATTATACCCCTGTCATTTTATAATTTTGTAAATCATATTCAGTCACTAACAATATTTTTTTAAAAAGTAGACAGAGGTGAGGAAAAAGGTGTCTGTCCGAGAACATATACACAATACTATTTTTAAAGTAGTTTTCAAAGAAGCGGGATGTTCAGTACTCATGAAATACCTTTCCAGAATGACATTTTCCTGAAATGTAATTTTCTAGGAAGATAGGAATTGTAGTTTTGAAAGGAGCAGCCAGGTTGCAAGCAGATGATTAATTATCATGGAAAATCATTGATGTATCATCGCAATTTCACAGTGTTTCTTACAGTTAAAATAAAACTCCTTTCTCTCTCTCCTAAAGGTATTGTGAAGCTTTAATTGATTTGTGTTGGTAAAAACCCTTGGTTACTGTCATGGAAAATAATTGAATTAAGTATCAAAATATAAACATGCAAGTTTCGGTTATTGTTTTAATATTTGCCTTTCTTTACAGTCAGCACAGCAAGGTGTCAACCTCCTAACATTTTATCAAATCAGGGGAAACACTGAACTCAGGGACTTAAGAGTTCTGTTGATTTAATGTTAAATTACTGATCCTATTAAAATAAAAAACATGTGTGGCTACCCTTAGACTGGGAAATTTTGCAAATACCACTTCTTACTCATTAGGAGCAATAATAATGCACACATGATGTACTAAAAAATATAAATCCTTTAACTTACAGACATACTTTATGGGAAAGAAGATGTTTTACATCTTCTTTTGAGAAGAAAAATTCAATACTAGGTTAACACAACACTAAATAAATACAACAAATACATATGGGATGACAATGATTAAAAGGATAATGTGACTACTTAAAGAGATAGAGGAATTCAGAGTGTGAATTTTGCTGCTTGAAAAATAGGCAGTGTCTAGAATAACAGGCACAGCACACAGTGTAGTGGTACCCTAAATAATTTTCCCCCCTGAGCCTGAAAACTGATATGCAGGTGGATCCAAGTTATTGTCTGGGGAGATGATGTCATGGCTGGAAAAAGGACCAGAAAGCTGGATCTGGGAAGAGAGTAGCTCCCAAATTTTATGAAAGGTACATAAATATTGTTGACTGTAAACCCCATCAATATGATGTGATCTGGGGCTCATATTCTGCTTAGGAGCCTATGTGACCTCTGCATCCCTGTAGATCTGAGCTCATATTTTGTAGTCATCAGTAGGAACATTGCAAGCTACACCAATATCAGGACCCATCTTCCTAAGGTGTAGCACAGAGTATGTTGACCAGCCTCTCTTCAAAGATGGAACATTCTCTACCATTGTTGATCCAAGTTGAGGGCAAGGTCCTAGGGGGGTCCACAAAGGGGTCTGTTTTGTTGTTCCTGATACAGATGACCAGTAACAATGGAGAGAGGTCTAGGTCCATCATGTCTGTTTGGGAATCTCAGGACTCCCCGAGTATCAGGTCCCCAACTGATGGGGTGGCCTGATAGTGACTAAAGAGTCATTGTTAAAGTATGCCAGTCTCTTGCCCTTATTCAGCTTTTGTAGTCCTTGCTTTGATAAGAATAGCTTGGGAAGTATATTCTCAGACCACAGTGGAGTAAAACTAACATTTAACAACAAACGGAAAATTATTAAAAGACACAGAATTTGGAAACTAAACAACATGCTCCTTAAGAACCACTGGGTCAGAGACTGACTCAAACAGGAAATTCAAATGTTCCTGGAAACTAATGAAAATGAAGACACAACCTATCAAAATATTTGGGACACAGCTAAAGCAGTACTGAGAGGGAAACTTATAGCCATACAATCACATATTAAACACAAAGAAGAAGCTCAAATGAACGACCTTACTGCACACCTCAAGGACTTAGAGGAAGAGGAACAAAGGAAACCTAAAGCAACCAGAAGGACAGAAATCACTAAAGTTAGAGCAGAAATAAACAACATCGAAAATAAAAGAACCATACAAAAGATCAATGAAGCCAAATGTTGGTTCTTTGAAAGATTAAACAAAATTGACAAACCCCTAGCCAGACTCACCAAACAAAAAAGAGAGAAGACTCAAATTAATAGAATTGTAAACGATGCAGGAGATATCACAACTGACACCACAGAAATCCAGAGAATCCTGCGAAACTTCTATAAAGAACTATATGCCACCAAGGTAGAGAATCTGGAAGAAACGGAACAATTCCTAGAAACCTATGCACTTCCAAAACTGAACCAAGAAGAACTACAAAATCTAAATGCACCAATCACAGACAAAGAAATTGAAACCGTTATTAAGAATCTCCCCAACAACAAAAGTCCTGGACCAGATGGCTTCACAAACAAATTCTACAAAACTTTCAGGAAACAGTTAATACCCATACTTCTTAAGCTATTCCATAAGATTGAAGAAACAGGAATACTCCCTTCCACCTTTTATGAAGCCAACATCACCCTGATACCAAAAGCTGATAGGGACAGAACAAAAAAGGAAAACTACAGACCAATATCGCTGATGAACATAGATGCCAAAATATTAAACAAGATCTTGGCCAACCGGATACAGCAACACATCAAAAAGATTGTTCATCATGACCAAGTGGGATTCATCCCAGGAATGCAAGGCTGGTTCAACATCCGTAAGTCAATCAATGTCATTCACCACATCAATAAAAGCAAAGCCAAAAACCACATGATTATCTCAATAGATGCAGAGAAAGCCTTTGACAAGATCCAACACCCGTTCATGCTCAAAACTCTACAAAAAATGGGAATAGATGGGAAATTCCTCAAGATAGTGGAGTCTATATATAGCAAACCTACAGCCAACATCATACTCAATGGACAGAAGCTGAAAGCATTGCCCCTCAGATCGGGGACTAGACAGGGCTGTCCACTGTCACCGTTACTCTTCAACATAGTATTGGAAGTTCTTGCCATAGCAATCAGGCAAGAGAAAGGAATCAAAGGAATACAGATTTGAAGGGAAGAAGTCAAGCTCTCACTATTTGCAGATGAGATGACAGTATACATAGAAAGACCTAAAGAATCCAGTAGAAAATTACTGGAAGTTATTAGGCAATATAGCAAGGTATCAGGCTACAAAATCAATGTACAAAAATGAGTGGCATTTCTTTATGCAAACACTAAATCTGAAGAAGAAGACATCCAGAAATCACTCCCATTTACTGTTTTAGCAAAATCAATCAAATACCTAGGAATAAAGTAGACCAAAGAAGTGAAAGACTTGTATGCTGAAAACTATGAGTCGCTACTCAAGGAAATAGAAACTGATACCAAGAAATGGAAAGATATCCCATGCTCATGGATTGGAAGAATAAATATCATCAAAATGAATATTCTCCCCAGAGCCATATACAAATTTAATGCAATACCCATCAAAGTTCCACCAAGCTTTTTTAAGAGAATAGAAAAAACACTACAATCATTTATCTGGAACATGAAAACACCTAGAATTGCCAAAACCATCTTAAGGAAAAGAAACATAAATGGAGGGATCACACTCCCAGACCTTAAACTATATTATAAAGCCGTCATCATCAAAACAGCATGGTACTGGAACAAAAATAGGCACACAGACCAGTGGAACAGAATTGAAAGCCCAGAAGTAAATCCCAACACCTATGGGCATCTAATCTTTGATAAGGGGGCCCAAAGGATTAAGTGGAAAAAGGAGGCTCTCTTCAATAAATGGTGCTGGGAAAACTGGGTTGAAACATGCAGAAGAATGAAATTGAATCACTTTATCTCACCAGAAACAAAAATCAACTCCAAATGGATCAAAGACCTAGATGTCAGACCAGAAACAATCAAATACTTAGAGGAAAACATTGGTAAAACACTTTCCCACATACACCTCAAGGACATCTTTGATGAATCAAACCCAATTGCAAGGAAGACTAAAGCAGAAACAAACCAATGGGACTACATCAAATTGAAAAGCTTCTGCACATCCAAAGAAACTATTAAACAAACAAAGAGACCCCTCACAGAATGGGAGAAGATCTTCACATGCCAGACATCAGACAAGAAACTAATCACCAAAAAATATAAAGAGTTCAGCAAACTAGCCGCAAAAAAGCAAATGACCCCATCCAAAAATGGGCAGAGGATATGAACAAAACATTCACCTCAGAGGAGATCCAAAAGGCTAACAAACATATGAAAAACTGCTCTAGGTCTCTGATTGTCAGAGAAATGCAAATTAAGACAACACTAAGATACCACCTCACTCCTGTAAGAATGGCATACATCAAAAAGGACAGCAGCAACAAATGCTGGAGAGGATGTGGGGACAGAGGAACCCTTTTACATTGCTGGTGGGAATGTAAATTGGTACAGCCTCTATGGAGAGCAGTCTGGAAAACTCTCAGAAGGCTAGACATGGACCTTCCATATGATCCAGTAATCCCTCTCCTGGGGTTATACCCCAAGGACTCCATAACACCCAACCAAAAAGAGGTGTGTACTCCTATGTTCATAGCAGCACAATTCATAATAGCTAAAACCTGGAAGCAACCCAGGTGCCCAACAACAGATGAGTGGCTGAGAAAGCCGTGGTATATATACACAATGGAATACTATGCAGCTATCAAGAACAATGAACCCACCTTCTCTGACCCATCTTGGACAGAGCTAGAAGGAATTATGTTAAGTGAACTAAGTCAGAAAGATAAAGATAAGTATGGGATGATCCCACTCATCAACAGAAGTTGAGTAAGAAGATCTGAAAGGGAAACTAAAAGCAGGACCTGATCAAATTGTAAGTAAGGCACCAAAGTAAAAACCCAGTGGTGAGGGGTAGACATGCACCTTCCTGGGCCAGTGGTGGGTGGGAGTGGACGGGAGGGATGGGTCACAGTCCTTTGGTGGTGGGAATGGTGTTTATGTACACTCCTAGCAAAATGTAGACATATAAATCAGTAGTTAATTAATATGAGAGGGGGAAAATCAATTGTATGTCTCAAAGTTTCTCAAAACACAAACTGAATCTTTTTAATATATAGGCTATGTATTTGATATGCGGACTCTCTCAAAAGCCTAGACCAAGTAGATTAGAAGCATCCAATAGCACAGCTATATACAAGATACTGGATACTGTACAGCAAACCATAACAAAAGGACTTTTCAAAGTTAACCCAATTAACAAATAATGTGATGATAACATTAACTATCGATTGTCTTTTTGAACCCTAAGACAGCAGGAACCTCACATCTTCACTATAGAGCCCCTACTTCCCCCAGTCTTGGAACCCTTGGATAGGGCCCACTTTCCCGAATGCATCTCCCAATCCAAACCAAATAATATTGCATCCGCCAATCACAACCTAACCAATACAATGATTGCCACCTCAACATGCTTCACCTCAGACTGTGTCCAGAGACTTCACGTGTGGAATGACAACCCTTCAGCTTCATTACTCGGGTGAGACCTTTCCTTTTATAGTACACTCTAATTTTATCTCAGGTAGTTCACTTTCTAACAAAGTCCCATAACCTAGATATACACCAGTTTCTGTGAGAGAGAGCTTATGTTCACACGTACCCATAAACTACTGCAAAATATATACCTGAAAGCAGAAGTACACTAGAGTTTGCAGTGAGTACCTCCCTAACACTTCCTCTCCACTATTCCAAGCTTGGGATCCATGATTGCTCAACAAATTGTTTGGCTTCGTATGTTAACTCTCTTTTCAATCACCAGGTTCCAGATGCCACCAGGATGCTGGCCAGGCTTCCCTGGATTGAAGACCCCACCAATGTGTCCTGGAGCTCAGCTTCCCCAGAGAAACACCTTACTAGGGAAAGATAGAGGCAGACTGGGAGTATGGACCGACCAGTCAACGCCCATGTTCAGCGGGGAAGCAATTACAGAAGCCAGACCTTCTACCTTCTGCAACCCTCATCGACCCTGGGTCCATGCTCCCAGAGGGCTAGAGAATGGGAAAGCTATCATGGGAGGGGGTGGGTTATGGAGATTGGGTGGTGGGAATTGTGTGGAGTTGTACCCCTCCTACCTTATGTTTTTGTTCATTAATCCTTTCTTAAATAAAAAATAAAAAAAAAAAGAATAGCTTGGGAGTCAGTGAGGGAAGTATAACAGGAAATAGGTGAGGAGGGAAAAAAAAACTAGTATATCCACAGGCCCTTTGGAATATAACTAAAATATGCCTACTAGCTATCTACAGAATGGAGGACCTCCCCCCAACTCTTCATCTGCACTATTCCAGCCTTGTATGGAGTTGTACCCCTCTTATCCTATGGTTTTGTCAGTGTTTCCTTTTTATAAAGAAAGAAAGAAAGAAAGGAAGGAAGGAAGGAAGGAAGGGAGGGAGGAAGGAAAGAAGGAAGGAAGTTAATTATCTTTTAAAAGTTTAATTGGGAGATTAATGTTTACAGGCAACAGTTAATACAATAGTTTGTACATGCATAAAATTTCCCAGTTTTCCATATAACAATACAATCCCTACAAGGTCCTCTGCCTTTATGTTCCAGGACCTGAACCCTCCTTCCAAGCCACCCCAGAGTCTTATACTTTGATGCAATGTACCAACTCCAGTCCAAGCCCTGCTTACTGTTTTCCTTTCTGATCTTATTTTTTCAATTTTTTTCTATGAGTGATCCCATATTCATCCTTCTGTTTCTGAGTTATCTCACTTAACATGATTCCTTCAAGCTCCATCAAAGAGTAGTATTTTAATAGCTGAGTAGTATTCCATTGTGTATGTAGACCACAACTTCCTCAGCCACTCATCTGTTGTTGAACACCTCAGTTGCTTCCAGGTTTTTACAAATTGTGTTGCTGTGAACATAGGTATACACAGATCTTTTTGGATGGGTATGCTTGGCTCCTTAGGATATATACCCAGAAGAGGAATTGCAGGATCATAGGGTACTAGCCTTCTAGCCTTCTGAGAGATCTCCAGACTTGTTCTCCACAGGGGTTGGACCAATTTACATTCCCACCAGCAGTGCAGGAGGGTTCCTTTGTCCCCACAACCTCTCCACCATTTGTTGCTGCTACCTTTTCTGGTGTATGACATTCTCACAGGAGTGAAGTGGTGTCTCGTTGTTGTCTTTATTAGCATTTCTCTGACAATCAATGCCTTGGAGCATTTTTTTCGTATGTTTGTCAGCATTTCAGGTCTCTTCTATGGTGAATAATCTGTTCATATCTTCTTCCCATTTTTGGATGGGGTCATTTGTTTTCTTGTTGCTGAGTTTGGTGAGTTCTTATATATTTTGGTTATTAGCCTCTTGTTTGATATATGGCATGTAAAGATCTTCTCCCACTCTGTGGGAGTTCCCTTTGTTTGGGTGGTGGTTTCTTTTGCTGTGCAGCTTTTTAATTTGATATAGCCCCATTGCTTTGTTTTCTTTGCAACTGGATTCATATCATTGAAGATGCTTCTAAATTTTACATGGATAAGAGTTCTGCCAGTATTTTCCAGTATGTATTTGATAGTTTCTGGTCTAAGTAATCATCTTTACTTATTACTCAATGGTACACATCAGGTCTTCAGTAGTTGTTAAATAATAGTATCCATAATTTCAGAAGTGAAATTTAAGATTATTACAACATCTAGAGAAAAAACCTGTATATCACATCCCCTGACAATTTACAAATCAGAGAGAAAGACGTCTCTGTGTTATCTCTATTCTATTCCAACCAATACATAAGTCATGGAGAAAATTCATCCCCCAAAAGTTGATTGTTGGGCAAAAACAAGGCTTTTCTTTAGAAGATCACCATTTTTAAGAAGGTCTTTTCACTGTGGCTCTCTACGGCAGAGATCACCAGCAAAGGGGATAAGATACACACAAGTACAGTTCCCTGAAATTCCTTATGGCCAGCTGGAAAGAGTTCTGCAATTTACAAGGTGAGAATACAGAGGTCACAAACACTGGCTACCTAAATTTCAATGCAAGGCAATTGCATTTTTAGAAGCTGTTTCCTCAGCTGCACTAGTCACATGTCAAGTGCTCAGCAGGTTGATGTGATTAGTGGTTCCTCTATTGGACAGTGAAATGTAGAATATTCCATAATCATAGAAAGTTCCAGTGGCTAGCACTGGATTGGGATAGGAGTCCAGCACATGGATGCCAAGTCAGGGACTCTATATTCTGGTTTGGAGGACAGGAGTGCACATTGACTACAAAGGGCCATGTCACTCAATTTCCAAATAGAAGAAAAACTTGGTTCATAGTGTGGTTTTTCAATACAATAAACATTCTAGAATTAAAGTGCCTTTTATGTTCCATGCCCTCTGGGACCTCAAAAACTAAATGTGTGTTTTCTGTAAAATATTAAATCAAGAGAAATTAAGACAGCACACTTAATGTGAAATAAAGTTCATATACTCCTGTTTAAACACATATTAGAATTTCTGTCAGAACAATGCCAGTGAAAAGTTGACATTCTAATTAATACAATTTACATTATAATAAAGCACTGAATATCTTTATCTTGCTATTATGAAATGCCCTCTTTTTTCTTTAAAAAAAAGAAAGAAAGAAAAAGGGAGAAACATTAAAGTTCTCTTCAACAAGGAACTGAGCACTATGGGCAGTTATTTAAATTCCATGTATGAGGAAGGAGGTTAGGTCACTGACATTCACACACCATCAGCCTAGACCTCTGAAAAACAAGGTGATACACCTATCCTCTACTCCACAAGGCTAAGTGTATGCAACAAAATAATGGTGAGGCTGTTTTTTGTCTTGCAATGATATAAAACACACTACAAGGTATAATCAACAACAAAAAATTAAAATATCATTTCTCTCTTCCTTTCCCCTCTTCACTCTCTCAGTGTCACCGGAAACAGTTCTAGAGCCCTGTGAACTTGCACTCAGATGGGACCCATCTGATGTTTATCCAATCCAAATTCTGAGTGTGTTAGAGGGGCAGAAAATCAGCCCCACAGTTGGGTACCCAAGGATTGGTGTTCATTGCCTTTGTCAGTTTTATGCTATCAGTGAAAGGAATAAAGATGAGATTCGTAAAGCTTGAATTTTCATTTCCTTTGACAACGTGCTTTTTCTTCATGCTTTATCACACTCCACTACTTGGTTTCCACCCCTTCATAATTGATATCAGCTATTTGAAGCATTCAGTAAAAACCTCATGAGGTTCATCAAATGTCCCCCAGTCTATAATTCTTCCTTCTAACATATTCAGAAGCATATTCATCCAAGTGTTTTCTACTTCCTCTACATGGTTCTCCCTGTGCACAGGGATGAGTATAATGACAACTGTATTAATTATATGCTGAAAAACCCACATAGCAGCAAAAATGATGGAAATCATCATTTTAAATATTTTATTAAAATAACCCAGTGTAGGAGAGATAAAGTAGATCCTCTTGATAATGAGAGGTTCATTAATTTTACAAGAATTCTAGAAAGCTTAGGATGGTCATCAAAATTATCTCTACTATTTATTTTTTGAAGAAGTGAATAACCTTCAATTATTGATGTCTATTGAAAGTGTGTGTATGTGTGTGTGTGTGCGTGTGCGTGTGCGTGTGCGTGTGTGTGTGTGTAGGGACAAAGAGGAAGACAGTGAAAGAGACCATAGCATCAAAGTTCCCTTCCATGCAGTGGGGACCAATCTCAAACTTGGCTCATACACATGGCAAAACAGTATGTTATCCAAATAAGCTGTTTCGCTGGGTTCTCCTAAGATGTTTAAGAATTATTTCTTTTTAAAGATGACTTTTTTTTTCTTTGCCTCCAAGGAAATTGCTGGGGCTCGGTGCCTGCACTACGAATCCACTGCTCCTGGAGGGTATTTTTTCCATTTTGTTGCCCTTGTTGTTATTATTGTTGTAAATATTGCTATCATTGTTGTTGGATAGAACAACAATGAGAAAGAACAACAAGAGAGAAATCGAGAGAGAAGGGGAAGACAGAGAGGGGAAGAGAAAGATAGACACCTGCAGACCTGCTTCACCGCTGGTGGCGAGCCAAAGGCTTGAACCTGGATCCTTCACACCATATGCGCTTAAACTACTGTGCTATCGCCTGGCCCCCAAGATGACTTCTTATATTATTAATTTTCATGAGAAAGAGAGACAAAGACCAGAGCAATGCTCAGTTCTGGTAGACAGTAATATCGGGGATTAAACCCAAGCTTTCTGAGGTCTTAGCCATAAAAGTCTCCTGTGCTACTACTGCTGTGACATCTCTCGAACTCCCAAGATAGTTTTAGACAAATACTTCCCTTTCTGGAGAAAAAAATTAAAATCAGCTTGACCTGTAGAAAAATTGAGGTTCATATAAAAACGTATACATTTTCAGTTTCTGTATTTGCCCAATTAAAACATGGTTTCATTATTATATATAGCTTTTGATAAATAAATTATGTTCTCCATAAATACACAAGCAGCACATTCAAATCCTCTTTGCTAAGAGTGAGAACAATATAATCTTGCCTACCAAGTGTGTCTCCAGGTACAGTTTAAGACTATCCGTCTCAGCCTTAGGGGGCGTCCAGTTCTCGGTAGTTTCCATGGCTTCATTTAACCATTGAATGAATTCATCCAGCTTGTTCACAAACCCCTTGTAACAAAAGAAGAAAGTGGAGAAAGGACAAGAAAAGCATGTTAGTAGGTTTTTTTTTTTTTAAAAAAAAAGCTGATCTTGAAAGTTCTAAAAGTCACCAACGGCAAACTTGAAATCACTGCACTCCCATCTCAGTTCCACAGTTGCACAAAATTTCTGTTACTGCTATAAAAAATAAATAAAAATAAAAATAAAGAAAGAAAAGAAAGACAGAGACCAGAAATCGTCCAAGGTATCGTGGATTTTTTCCCCCTTAAGGACAATTTTCTGATACATTTGGATTGGTTTGTAGGGTATCACTATAAAGGTAATCACAAAGCAGTGAAACATTTCTGGGGTCCAACCAGTGGCTAGAGAGAGGGAGAGAGTCAGAGAACACTTTATTGAGAAGACTATGAATTTGAGTTGCCTTGAATGAATTAGAAATTTACTTTTAGGGGCCAGGCAGTGGCGCACCTGGTTAAGCACTCATGTTACAGTGCACAAGGACATAGTTCAAGCCCCTGGTCCGTGCCTGCAGGGGGAAGGCTTCATGAGTGAAGCAATGCTGCAGGTGTTCTCTGACTCTCTCCCTATCTTCCCCCTCCTCTCAATTTTTCTCTAGCTAGTAAATAAGTAAATAAATAAAATATTTTTAAAAAGAAATTTACTTTTAAACCATGCACTTGTTTAAAGGGAGTTGGTTGAGTTCTTCTGACAGTTAAGATGTGGCACTCGGGCGGTGGCGCAGTGGGTTAAGCGCATGTGGCGCAAAGTGCAAGGACCAGCATAAGGATCCAGTTCGAGTCCCCGGCGCCCCACCTGCAGGGGAGTCACTTCACAGGCAGTGAAGCAGGTCTGCAGGTGTCTGTCTTTCTCTGCCCCTCTCTGTCTTCCCCTCCTCTCTCTATTTCTCTCTGTTCCGTCCAACAACAAGAAAACAACAAGGGCAACAAAAGGGAATAAATAAATATTTAAAAAAAGAACTGAAACACATGAACTTGCAACAAAAAAGTAGCCAACCTATATCTAAATCCTCAAGAGAATTATGGTGATTATTTTTGGGGGAAGGGGGCTGAAAGCACAGAACTTTTTGTGGGAATAGTATGGAACTATACCTTTATTATCTTATAATCTTGTAAATCATTATTAAATCACTAGTAAAAATATATTTTTTTAAAATGTCTGTGCTTGAGTCAAGGTTCAAAGAATCCAGAAAAGATAAAGGAGGTGAGATAAAAATATAAACATCGGACTCTGGGTGTACCTCAGACATAAAGAAATATTCTCAACTAGGTCACACATATTACCATAACTTTTCAATTTTTCAAATAGTAGTTATAAAATTTTATTGACCATTTGAATGAACACATCTGTAGAAATGGAAAACATTTTGAAGAAATGCAAAGCAGTTAGGTACCATAGAGAAGGTCTGCTTTCCATATCCAGGTAAACATCACCACCTTGAGGTCAATTTGAGCAATTGCAAGTTTCCATATTTCACATTAGTAAAGATAGCTTGGGGTGCTGTTTTTCTATTAAGGTGAGCCAGTTCTTTATACTTGGCTTTTGATCAATTTTGATTAATATTTGGTCCTTTTTTGACTAATAACTTCTCAACTCTGAACATTGGTGATGCTTGGGATCAAAACTGGGCCCTCACAGAGTCCCCCACCTGATTTTGTTTTTTCTTTGTTGTTCTCATGAGATATAGGAAGATCCAACTCGGGACTTCACCCGTGTAAGTTACTCACTCTACCACTGAGTCACCTTTGCGGCCCTGAAAATTTATTTTATTAAAACTCTTTTTGAAAATACACCTTAATTGGGGAGTTTTGTTTAAAAAAAAAAAAAGGCTATGTTATGGTGAGGTTGCCTTACAAGCACATGAACTAGGCATAAGCTCTGGTATCACATACGAGCAAAATGCCACCAGGGGAAGCTCTGGTGTTGTGGAGTCTTTCCCCATCTCTATGAAAGAGGCAAAATTTAAAACAACAATAAGGTTGGTAAGAAAAGAGAGGGGAGTGAAGGGAAAGGAAAAGAGGAAGGAAGAAAGGGAAAAGAGGAGTTAGAGGAGTGGGGTTGTAGCTCCATGATAATATACATGTGTCACATGTATAGGGCACTAGGTTCACTTGTAAGCAAACAACAAAAAGGAATCTGTCAGAGAAATTATCATTAGACACTAAAACCCGTACAAATGCAACTGGCTGGGCTAAGCTGTGGAGCACCTGGTTAAGCACTCACATTGTAGTGTGCAAGGACCCAGGTTCAAGCTCCTGGTCCCCACCTGCTGGGGGAAAGCTGCCTCATGAGTGGTGATGCAGAGCTACGGGTATCTCTCTGTCTCTGTCTCCTCCTCCCCTCTCAGTTTCTCTCTGTATTTATCCAGTAGTAAATAAAAATATAAAACAAAAACAAAAAATGCAATCGGCTGAACTGTAAATTATAAAGTAGTTAAACATGCCTCTAGTCTAACACTAAAATAATTACACTACTAAAGCTCTCTTTGTTCCTCATTCAGAAGATTTTCTTTTAGGTGACATAAAAATGGGTCTAGGGGTCGGGCGGTGGCAAAGTGGGTTAAGCGCATGTGGCGCAAAGCGCAGGGACCTGCATAAGGATCCCGGTTGAGCCCCCAGCTCCCCACCTGCAGAGGAGTCGCTTCACAGGCGGTGAAGCAGGTCTGCAGGTGTCTATCTTTCTCTCCCCTTCTCTATCTTCCCCTCCTCTCTCCATTTCTCTCTGTCCTATCCAACAACGAACAACATCAACAATGGCAATAATAATAACCACAAAGAGGCTACAACAGCTCTGAGCCCAGCAATAACCCTGAAGGAAAAAAAAATGGGTCCAACAGGAAAGGTTTCATGAATTTCACTCAATAAATTTCCATATATTTGACAGCCACTTTGCTTTTCACTTTCTGCCAATTACTTAACTCTCTTAATGCAGAATTCCAAACTGATTTCTCAGTAGTTTCCTGCCCCTTCAAAATGTCCTTCCTCCAAATCCCATTTTCGTTTTTTTCTTTTTTCTTTAATCCCACCACCAAAAGACTGTGTCCCTCCCCCCACCTCCGCCCCATGATGCCAAACATCCACTCTCATGCTCAACCCAGGGTTTTTACTTTGGTGCCCTACTCCAAATTCAGTCAAAGCCTGCTTTGAGTTTCCCTAAGTGAGCAAAGTCAGAAAGATAAAGACGAGTATGGGATGATCCCACTCATAAACAGAAGTTGAGAAAGACAAACAGAGAGGGAAACTCAAATCCCACTTTCTAATAGCCTTTGTAGGACTCAGAATTAGAAATTCATAACATTTTTATGTTTACTACAGCTATGCAGATGCATACAGTAAATATGTGACCAGAACTACAGCTAGAGTCTATTATAACTCTAATTGATATTACTACAATTAAAATCTGTTTTTTTTTAAAAAGGAGTTTAAGTCAAATGGACATATAGAATTTCTGTATAACATGACCAGAGTACCCGAGTCTAGAAGGTTGATAGCTTCAGCTGAACATAGTAATTTGTGGTATTGATGGTATCAGATAGTATCTGCTAATGAATTTGGGTTGTGGTATCTTTGTGTGTAATTTGGTTTGGGAAGAAAAGTTGGGAAATACTTTATTTTGAACACATATATATGAATATAAGAAGACAAATAGAAATAACAATGTTATTTAAAATATAATCTTTTTGTCTCCAAAAGAAAACCAAGACAGAAAAAGAAAACAAAAGAATATGATTGCATGGATATCTCATCACAAAATTAGGTTGTCAGAAAAGCCATGATGCATTTTTGCAGAGAAAAACAGAAAAAGGAAAAAAAAAAAAAAAGCTATGCCATGACTTCTGACAGCCCAATAGTTTAGTTTTAGTCAAAGAGTGTTAAAAACGTGTCAGATTTCCTAAAAAGAGCTATGGTTACAGTTAGTTGAAATCCATGAGATACAGATTAAGCAAAATCCAAGAATCACTCTGGTAGAAAGAAAAATCAAGATTGTCAGAAAAATAAAGGAAAAAGAGGTCCTTTCAGGGCCTCAAACTATTTCCTTTGAATTATGTTTAGCTTTCATCAATTTTTCATTTATTACATATACTCTTATTCCTTTTCTTGACAGTGTTAAAAAGTGTCATCAGTCACAATAGAATCCCAAAGAACCCCTGTGTTCTTAACTTGTAATAAGACCCAAGCACTCCTTCCTCTTAGAAATTTCGCATATCCTCCTATTCCTATAGAATAAGCAGAAATTATAAAAACAAGTGAGTGTGTGTTCTATCCAATTCTTGATACCTTCGTCATCTGCCATTTCTCCACCTCTCCCAAACCCTTTTATCTGTGTATTGTCACAAGTGTTCTGTGTAGCAGAAAATATACTATGGACTATTCTTATTGGATTGTCAGAAAAATCATGATGTATTTTTTCCCATGTTTTTCAAAGGTCATTTATTTATTGAATATATAAAGAACAAAGATAAATCAATGATCTATTGCTCATATTGTTCGATAACCTTTTGCCATCTTTCAGTGAGCTCCATAATTCCTTGTTCATAGAAAGGCCTGTCTTTGTTGGTGAAAAACTGAACAAGATACTGATTTACAACCTCATCTGAATTGAATGTTATATCCCGCAAGGAGTTTTGGAGAGCGGAACAAGTGGATGTCTGACAGTGCAAGGTCAGGCAAGTATGGTAGGTGTGGGAACACGTTGCATCTGAGCTCTAATAATTTTTGACGGGTGATCACACTTGTATGTGGTTCGAGTTGTCCTAGTGGAATATAATTCCTTATGAGTAAAGAACTCTCGATGTTTCTGGATGATGGATTCAGTCAAGCAGTCCAACTGATAACAGTACACATTTGAACTGAATCTTTGTTTGGTTCCTTGGTAGGAGTTTAAAAAACACAACACCTTTAAAATCCTACGAGACTGGGAGTGTAACCTTCCTCTAATGACTGTCTGCTTTCGGTATCACTTGAGGTGAATTGTGCTGGGACCAAGACTGTTTACACACCACACTGTTGGAAACAACTCACTTCTCACCACCAGTTATCAACTGCTTAAAAAAAAAAAAGAAAAAAAAGAGGGGGTTGGGTGGTAGTGCAGCAGGTTAAGCACAAGGACCTGCAAAAGGATCCTGGTTCGAGCCCCTTGGCTCCCCACGTGCAGGAGAGTCACTTCACAGGTGGTGAAGCAGGTCTGCAGGTGTCTGACTTTCTCTTCCCCTCTATGTCTTCCTCTCCTCTCTCCATTTCTCTCTGTCCTATCCAACAACAAACGACATCAATAATAACAATAATAATCACAACAAGGCTACAACAAGGGCAACAAAAGGGAGAAAAGATGGCCTCCAGGAGCAGTGGATTTCATGGTGCAGGCACTGAGCCCCAGCAATAACCCTGGAAGCAAAAAAGGAAAAAAAAAAAGATTGTTTTCCTCACATTTAATAAGCATATTGCAGATGTTCATACGTGCCATAAAACGAAATTCTTTTGAGTTTATGAGGAAGCCAAATATTGAGCTTCTTTATGTATCCCAGCTTCTTCAAGTGGTCGTGAACATTTGATTGACAGATGTTCAATGTTTCTACAGTCTGCCATGTTATGTAATGTGAGTTTGTCTTGATCAGTGCCTTAATTTTGTCACCAACCTCGGTGGGCTTCCCTGACTGAAGGGCATCACTGAGATCAAAGGCACTGGCATGGAATTTCATGAGCCATCATCGGTGGCACTGACATTTTTATAGAGCCCTGTCACCATAAACTTCACACAAGTTTTCACAAGCTTGAGGTGTGTTCTCCCCTTTCCAGAACTATTATAAAATGGTAAAGTATGGCAAAAATAAGACTTTCCACTTGTAAAATCTCCACAACTCAACCAAATCACTCAACTTTTTTTAGATAAAGCTACAACTGTCACCTGTCAAATGACATAATTACAAAAATGTGAATGACTCTAGTAATTTCAAAAATGAACTATCACTATTTATTGCAAAAAGTGCCTTGTGACTTTTCCAACAACCCAATATATCATGAGATGCTCTTCTCAGAAAGGCTAAGTTTCACTGAATGACGTGCAAAACTTAGAATACTTTTTGCTCATTTTTCAGAAGCTCTACTAAAGGCAGTATGGCTTGTATAAATGAAAAGGAGACTGACATAAGTAAAAAAAAATGGAGGAAAACACAAATTATCATTTATTTTATAATATAGGTCAAATCCCAGTATAGCAAATGTTAATCACTCATTCACTCATTGAGTAAATATTATGTGCCTACTTTTTGTGATCACACTCCTGGGCTCTACTGGGATTAAAAAACAGGTATCACTGTGGTGAAAATTCCAGCAAAACACAAAACAAGTCTAAATAATGACTTGCTGAATTAAAGGAATTTTAAGAATTTTATTAAAGTTTATAATCATTAATTTTGCAATGTATTCTGCCTATATCAGAATTTGCCTTATACCAGATTTTGCTCTTATTCTTAGTATTTGACATATCTGCTTTCATTTTTCTAATATTCAGAATTCACATTTACTAACCTAGAAGGTCAACAATGACTATATAAATTAGATGTTCTTTATTACACAATCCAGTACTGCCATCAGTAAGATGCACTTTTTTAATTCCATAAATCCAATATGGGCTCAAATATAACAAATGCCCTTCAAGGTCCTAACAAGTGGGAGAAAGTTTAAGATTGCCAGGCAAAGAAGGGACTACAAAAGCTGAAAAGTGGCAAGAGAAAAATTTGCTTAATGATGGACATTTTGGTCAATATCAGGCCACCTTAACACATGGGGTCCTAGTCAGGGAATCTTAAGATTCCCTCACAGATACTATAAACCTAGACCTCTAAAGGATCCCTCTGTTGGCCATTACTGGTTCCTTTCATAATTGGGCCTTTTGGAATATACCTAAAATAGACCTACTAGCTTTTTGCAAAATGGAGACCCCCCCAATCTTCATGTGCAATATTCCAGCCTTTAGGTTCATGATTAGTCAACAATTTGTTCTGCCTTATATGTTAACTCTTTTCAGCCACCAGGTTCCAGATGCTAACATGAAGCCAACCTGAGTTGCCCACCAAACGACCTGAGCAAACGACCCCACCATGTGTCCTGGTTCCCCACCTCCCCAGAGCCCTGCCCCACTAGGGAAAGAGAGAGACAATGCCCACATTCAGCAGAGAAGCAATTACAGAAGCCAGACTTTCCTCCTTCTGCACCCTATAATGACCCTGGGTCCATACTCCCAGAGGGATCAAGAATAGAAAAGCTTCCAAGGGAGAAGATGGGACAGGGAGTTCTGGTGGTGGGAATTGTGTGAAATTGTACCTCTCTCATTCTATGGTCTTGTTAATATTTCCATTTTACAAATTAAAAAAATTAAAGCACACACACACACACACACACACACACACACACAGAATATGTCCTCATTAGTACTTTTGTGGGCATCTTCAGGACCTTATCCTCACTATAAACTAGTAATGGTAGGGATTGTTCCACTCTCTAAAGGGAGGTTGGATCATCCTACCCTGCCACTCAAGGAAGACTGGTCCTGTATGTGAGCAGCCTTGAATGTTCCCAGATGTGACCATGAACTGTGAGCTTGGACTGACAGGGATTTGGAGGTTACACAGGCTCGTGTGCTAAATATGAATATACATAGGTCTTGGGTGAGATCTATGTGGTAAACAGTTAATTATATTTACATTTTATTCAGATATTGGAGCCACTCTCCCCTAACCTAGCTCTCAAATTTCATTCTCCACTCTGACACCAAACTCCCAGTTATTTTTTTCTTTTTGTCTGTACATATGTATCTCTCCTGTTTTCCACACAACAATCTAACCCCCACCCTGTCCTCCTCTGCCAATATGTTCCAGGACCTGAAGCCCCGGGCACCGCACCCCACCCCAAAGTCTCTTACTTTGGTGCAATACACTAACTCCAGTCCAAGTTCTGCTTTGTGTTTTTCCTTTTGTTCTTATTTTTCAACTTCTGTCTATGAGTGAGATCATCCCATATTCATCCTTCTCTTTCTGGCTTATCTCACTTAACATGATTCTTTTAAGCTCCATTCAAGATGAGGTGAAGAAGGTAAATTCACCATTTAAAATTTTCTTTATTGGGGGGAGTAATGGTTTATAGTCAATAGTAAAATACAGTAGTCTGTACATGTGTAACATTCTCAGTTTTCTACATAGCAATCCAAAACCCTCTAGGTCCTCCTCTGTCATCATATTTCAGGACCTGAATCACCTCCTCACCCTACAGAGTCTTTTACTTTGGTGTAATACACCAAACCGCCTTCAAGTTCTACTTTGTATTTTCTTATTTTTCAACTTCTTTTTTATATTATTATTAGTAATTTAATAATGGTCAATAAGATTGTGAGATAATGAGGGTACAATTCAAACAGTTCTCATCACCAGAGTGCCATATCCTATCCCTGCTATTGGAAGGTTCCCTATTCTTTATCACTCTGGAATGATGGACCCAGGATCATTATACGGTGCAGAAGGTGGGAAGTCTGGCTTCTGTAATTGCTTTTCTGCTGGACATGAGTGTTGACAGGTAGATCCATATACCCAGTCTATCTCTACCTTTCCCTAGTGGGGTAGGGATCTGGGAGGTGGAGTTCCAGGACACATTGGTGAGGTCATCTGCCCAGGAAAGGCAGGTTGACTTCATGGTAGTTTTTTTCAACTTCTATGAGTGAGATCATCCCATATTGATCCTCTTTTTATGACTTATCTCACTTAACATGATTCCTTCAAGCTCCATCCAAGATGAAGTAAAGAAAATGAAATCACTATTTTTAATAGCTGAGTAGAATTCCATACAACTTACTCAGCCACTCACCAGATAATATTTCTAGCCTACTTTCTTGTAATCTATTAAGCTCAAACATAGATTACTTAAGTCCTGGGATCTTAGAAACATACCTAACATACACTTCCTAGCATCTTTCCACCCTAAGTTCCCTATTTTCATAGGCTGTAATCCTACTCTTTGGTCACTGTATATTAAACATTATATTTGCTTTTTATCTTACTGCCTTTAAGCCACCAAGTTTCAGATGCTACTATGATGCCATCCTGACCTTCCTGGGCAAATGACCTCAGTTACATGTCCCAGAAACACACTTCTCCAGAGCCCTACCCTACTAGGGAAAGACAGAAACAGACTGTAAATATAGATTAAGCAGCCAACATCTGTATCCAGCAAAGAAGCAGTCCAGAAGCTAGAACTTCTTCCTTCTGCACCACAAAAAGAATTTTAGTCCATACCCCCAGAAAAAAAATGTTAGGGGAAGATGACCAAAGGACTCTGAATTCCAGTTCCACTATGACCTGGAATTTTTGTAACCAGGAACCTTTGTTTTTAACTCATTACCGAGATGAAACAGAATTTGGATAACACCTGAGGAAGTTAGGCTCTGTTTCCCTTACTTAATAGGAAAGAGGAAAAAGGATTCACACTTGGAAGTTATGATAGGTTTAGGTATGCCTTAGAAAGGAAACAAAGGTTTATGATTGGTCAACAATTTTTTTGGCTTTGTATGTTAACTCTCTTTTCAGCCATCAGGTTCCAGATGCTAGCATGATGCCAACCAGACTTCCCTGGACAGACAACCCCACCAATGTGTCCTGGAGCTCCGATTCCCCAGAAAACCACCCCACTAGGGAAAGAGAGAGGCAGGGTGGGAGTATGAATTGAACTGTCAACACCCATATTCAGCGAGGAAGCAATTACAGAAGCCAGACTTTCCACCTTCTGCATCCCACAATGACCCTGGGTCCATACTCCCAGAGAGATCAAGAATAAGGAAGCTATTGGGGAGGAAATGGGATATGGAATTCTGGTGGTAGGAATTGCGTGGAGTTGTATCCCTCTTATCCTATGGTTTATGTCAGTGTTTCCTTTTTCTAAATAAAATAATAATAATAAAAGAAAAATAAAGGAAACAAACAAGTGGCCTTAGAAGTAAATAATGGGGAGTTGGGCGGTAGTGCAGTGGGTTAAGTGCACACGGCGCGAAATGCAAGGACCAGCATAAGGATCCTGGTTCAAGCCCCCAGCTCCCCACCTGCAGGGGAGTCGCTTTACAAGCGTTGAAGCAGGTCTGCAGATGTCTTTCTCTCCCCCTCTCTGTCTTCCCCTCCTCTCTCCATTTCTCTCTGTCCTATCCAACAATGATGACAACAACAGCAATAATAACCACAACAATAAAAAACAACAAGGGTAACAAAAAAATAAAAATAAGAAGTAAATAATGGGCATCAACTTCCACATGGGGTCATCACCTTTGCTTGAATGGCCCACATGCTTCTCTGGTACATACCTTTTCATTCTCCTGATTAGAGTTTAAAATATCTGGGAAGAAAACCCCAACCTCACGAGGAATACAAATAGAGTAAGCAAGGAGGAGGGGGCTTTAAAAATGGAATAAAAATTATTCATTTGAGTCTTATAGACACACACAAAAAGAAGTCATGGGACATATACTCAATGGAGTACTACTCAGCAGTTAAAAAGAGACTATAGTGAATCCTTTGGGACAAAATGAATGGAACTGGAAATGATTATGTTTAGTGGTGTAAGTGAGGAAGTGATGGACAACTACCAGATGACTTCATTCACATGTGGAATATAGGGAACTTGGAAAAAATATATATATATATGTAGTCAGCCCATATCTGTAACCTTGAGAGAACTATGGTACTTACCGCTAAAGGGAGGGGGGGGGGCACAGAACTTTGGTGGTGGGAGTGGTATAGAATTATATCCCCTATTATCTTATAATACTGCATATCACTGATAAAAATATAGTAAAAAAAGCACCTTTTACATATATTCATCTCACTGTTAAAAGGTAAATGACAAATCCTTGAAAGGTCATATTTTAGAAACTGATATTCAAATTCCTACCAATGTTTCTGTGGTCTCTCTCTTATTATATTCTACCTTCTGCCACTGTTGTCCTTTCTACCATTACCTTTCTCTGTCTCCCTAACAAGCCTTCCAGAAACACACTGAAAGTGATCCATTCCATTGGTCTCACTCCATCTAGACATTCTCCTTACCTGCTTCCTTTTGGATGGATCTCTTACCTTCCTTTTGGATGGATCTTCTTCCTTTTGGATGGATCTGACACAGGTTCTAGGAATCTAAAAAACTCTTGTTCTGACTCAAGCCAAGATTCAATACCCAGAAGAAATCAAACTTAAAGGAGGAAATGAAATAGTGCTCAGTCCTATTACCACCAGTCCACAGCATGCTTGACTTAAAATTTAATATATATATATTCAAAAAAGGAAACACTGACAAACTATAGGATAAGAGGGGTACAACTCCGCACAGTTCCCACCACCAGAATTCCATATCCCATCCCATCCCGATAGCTTTCCTATTCTTTATCACTCTGGGAGTATAGACCCAAGGTCATTGTGGGGTGCAGAAGGTGAAAGGTTTGGCTTCTGTAATTGCTTCCCCGCTGAACATGGGCGTTGACAGGTCGATCCATACTCCCAACCTGTCTCTCTCTTTCCCTAGTGGGGTGAAGCTCTGGGAAAGCTGGGCTCCAGGACACATTGGTGGGGTTGTCTGTCCAGGGAAGTCTGTTTGGCATCATGCTAGCATCTGGAATCTGGTGGCTGAAAAGAGAGTTAACATATAAAGCCAAACAAGTTGTTAACTAAACATGAACCTAAAGGCTGGAATAGTGCAGATAAAGAGTTGGGGGGCAGTCTCCATTTTGTAGATAGCTAGTAGGCATATTTTAGTTATATTCCAACGGGCCTGTAACTATACTATTTTTTCCCCCTGAGATTGAAATCTGATGTGCAGGTGGATCCAAGTTATTGTCTGGGGAGATTGTGTCATGGCTGCATAAAGGACCAGAAAGCTGGATCAGGGAAGAGAGTAGTTCCCAAATATGGGAAAGGTGTATAAATACTGTTGACTGTAAACCCCATAGATTTGATCTGATCTGGGGTCCATATTCAGCTTAGGATCCTGCTTGACTTAAATTCTTCACAGTTATAACACATATTTTTATTTACCATATGTCTGCAATACTATACTTTGAATTCAGTTTCACACCTCTATAAGTGCATAAAATTTGCCACACCTACTACCAAAGTCCCAGTACCACAACACTATCAAAATGGTCCTTCTATCCATTCTCTCATGTCCCTCTCCCCCTTTCCCAGTGGTAACCACCATAGTTTCAAAAGAGTCTAAGAGTTATTTTCATTGTATCTTGTGAGTTCTTCTGGTTTTACTGGAATCATCTATATTTTGAAAGTGCGTTAATGAGGTGTTTTAAAATTTTTTTAATTATCTTGATTGATTTGTTGGCTAGAAACAGTCAGAAATAGAGAGGGGGAGATAGAGGAGAGAGACAGAGAGACACCTGCAGTACTGCTTCACCACTGCAGGTGGAGACTGGGGGCTCAAACTCGCATCCTTGTGCATTGTAATATGTGCGTTCAACCAGGTGTGCCACCACCCGGCCCCAATGAGGTCTTTTTTTTAAATCTTATTTTTACACTTTCTAAAGCATAAATAGCTTTATAAACTATGAAACATAATGAAAGTATAAGAAAATGTACACTTACATACTTATAGAAAATTGGTTGCTTGAGCACTTGGATGGTTAACATATATTTGAAAAATATATTTGCAAGGAGAATTTACAGTTAAGTATTGCGAACAGCTTCATTCTCATGACAGATTAAGAATACTCATTATTATTAATTCCTTTTCCCTCATTGTATTCAATAGAAAAGATAAATTGAGAGGGGATGGGGATATAGAGAGGGAGAGAGAAAGACAGACACCTGCAGACTTGCTTCACAGCTTGTGAAGCGTCTCCCCTGCAGGTGGGGAGCAGGGGTTCCAACTTGGATCCTTGTATGTGTCCTTGCACTTAGTACTATGTATGCTTAACTGGGTGTGCGCCACTGCCTGGCCCCTTCCCTTTATTTTCACACCTATTTCTCTCCTACAACAAACTTTGCTTAGTTTAATAAAAATGGAGGATGTGGTGGTTGGGTGGTGGGTGGAGAATGAATACTTCTGCCCTCTAGAAAGGCCGTGTTGTAGCCCTGATAAAGGACTAGCATTCCTTGTGCCACCTATGGAAGCAGGAAGCAGTGATAAAGCAAGAAAGGAGACAAGATCCCTGTATTGTGGAGCTGAAAGCAGCCTAAGTATAGCTTTTCATAGAACTATATGACTTCCAAAGCAAATTAAAACTGAAAACTACTTCTCTGAAACAGGAACAAATTGTCACCATGACTCTGAACCGCTGTAGATTATGGTCATATTTCAGTTGAGGAAGCAGAGTCAGAGAAGGTGAGTGACTTGGGCAGTGTCATAGAGTTGGGTGTTGACCTCCCCATCTTATTCCAAAGTCTATTTCTCTCACAGAAACAAACTGTTCTCTACAGTGTTTCTGGGGACATATCAGACCCATATGAAGAAGCAACTTTTCTTCCAGACTTACTCAAGGTACTGAGGTAAAATTATCTCAGCTCTATGTCCTTCACATCCACTATTTTTTGTTTATTTTTCTGAAAAGGAATCCATGATGAGACTTTTAAGAAAACATATATTAAGAAAGAAAAAGAAACATACATTTTATGAACAATCAAAGATCACTGTAAAGTTCATTTCTAATTTACTGCTAGCCCCTCCATTTTACAGAGCAGATGGCTGAGGTGCAGAGAGGTGAGACGACCTGCCTAAGTCACACACCTAGCACTCTCTAGCACTAAGTCCTGGTAAAAATCAGGAGACAGAAAATACTGAAATGAGGATTAATCTTGGAGATTGGGGTGGTGGTGGTGTAGGGGTTAAGCATATACTAAAACTAGGCAGGAAAATCTCATAATGAAGGACTGAATCAGTGTGAACAAAGTCAAGACGATGGTTACTGCAATCAGACAATACTGAACTTGATTATGGATTCATCCAGCTCTTACAAACAACTTAAACTAAATTAGCTATTTCATATCTCCTACCTTTGCTTTGTCTGTTTATTTATTCTTTTTCCCATCAGGGTTACTGCTGTGGCTCAATGCCTACATGGCAACTCTGTAGCTATCAGTGGCCATTTTTCCTTTATTTTATTTGATACAAAGAAAAATTGAGAGGAAAAGAATGAGGGGAGGGGAGAGAGACAGCTGCATCACTGCTCCACCAAGCATGAAAGCTTACCTCCTGCAAGTGGGGACCAATGGCTTGATCCAGGTCCTCATACATGGTAAAGTGTGCACTCTACCAGGTGTGCTACCGCCCGCCCCAATTTCTTCATTTATAACAGAGGAGCACTAACCTCCATCTTAGGGTTCTATGAGGATTTCAAAGGAAATATATTTTAAAACTAGGACTTGGTAAATTATTTTAAAAATCGTTCCTAATCAACAAATCCCAATTCACTCTTTTATTTCATTCACTCCATGATGTCTGATTATTCACTAAGTATACAACACCGCACAAGGTACCGCAGGGAGATGACTGGTTAAAGTCCCCTGGCAGCTATAAGCCTAGAGGTGACAGTTATTGCTCTGGGCACTCAAAGGAGGGCATCACAGCACTGTGGATGGGACAATATCTCAACTTGCAAGTTCAGCAAGGATTTCTCGGTTTGATCCACCACAGGCCTAAAAGAAAGCTCATTTCTCTATGAATGCTCACAGATTAAGAAAAATCTGATTTTATTTTTAAAAATGGTACATGTATTTGAAGGTAGTCTTTAAATCAGCAGTGGTCAAGCAGAAGATAATCACAATTTTCTCTTCCTTCTGATACAAGGTGGGAGACAGAGACAGGGAGAGAGACAGAGAGAAGAGACACCTGCAGTGCCGCTTCATTAATCATCAAGTTTTCTTTTCCTCTGAACTGGTGTTAAACCTGGGTAACATGTGCACTCTACTAGGTACACAATCATCCAGCCCCATATAAGCACACTTTCCCCCTACCTTAAGGAAGCTTTATTTGGGATCTGACAGTAAAATCAGGAAGCCATTTAGAAGCAAATAATGCACTGAAATGCTACTATATATTTACCAAAGCATGCATTTGTATTAGGAATTAGTATAGATTACTCCTATGACTGATTTAGATTTTTACACAATAGCACTCAGATGTAGTTCGCTTTCCCAAACAACTAATGTGCCACCAAGAACCAGAAGTTCAAAATAAAATTCTAGGGCTTTAAAAGTAATGCTTTCAGCTCTTGTACCTTATATGCTTACCCACATTTCTACCTACAAAACTCAACATTAACCCTATTCTGTAAGATTTTCCTACCAGGAGTCAGTAGGTGGCTAACTAAGTAGTGTACACATATAAAATGGGAGACCCACTTTGAGCCCCAAGCCACTGTGTAAGCGTGTCTACAGGAGGGAAGCTTTATGAGTGGTGTTGTGGTGATTCTGTCTTTCTTTCCTGCCATCTCTCTGTCTCTCGCCTTCCATGTAAAGGAAAGGAAAGAAAAGAAATGGTCACCAGGAGCAAAGGACTCACAAGCACTGAGCCCCAGCAAATCCCCTATTGGGGTAGAGTGGTGAGAGGAGGAGAATGCTTTTCCTACTTTCTGTTTTATAGAGGAGGAAACTGAAGCATAAACAAGTTCAAGAACTTATGCTGCCTGAGCATTCTAAGTAGTCTGACACGACCCAACTATGATCATTATAGCTGCCTGAGCATTCTAAGTAGTCTGACATGACCCAACTATGATCATTTCTTCAGATGAGACCTTGCTTCAAGCATCCCTAATCCGCTACGGATAGTAGAACAGCAATTCAACTCTTCTGCACCTGTCTCTAAATTCCAAATGAGAACCTAAGCTGTTCCTATTTTAGAATTGGAAATTATTATATTTTAATGGCTAATTATAGGTTCTTAATTTCCAATAGTATAAATAACAATATTTAATATGTGGGAGCTATCAGCTATTACTCTAATAACTTATGTAGTCTTTTAATCCTCACAAATTTTCAGATTATCTAAAGTGGCTGATCCATTGAGGAATTATATAATTTATTCAATGCCATTAAGCCATTAAATAACTACTAAATAGCTTTGTCCTAGAGTCCAAATTCTGAACTATTTTTTAAATTTTTTATTTATAAAAAGGAAATACTGACAAAAACCATAGGATAAGAGGGGTACAGTACAACTCCACACAATTCTGAACTATTAAACATATTATTTTCCTAGGCAGATTATTCTCAGAAGGTTCACAGAGAAAAAACAAAGACCAGTAAGATCCAGTGCTATCCACTCTTAGTTCCTATTGATATAGTCAGAACCTTAACCCTTACCACATAATCCATGCCCAGAGAGATACCTCTGTTTTAAACAATTCTCTCTATACTCTGTGCTTTCTTCTGTCCTTTCCCCTGCTTTTCTACTGTTTCTCTCTTGCCTTTTGCTTTTCTTATATCATCATTCTCCTCCCCTCTTTTGTTCTCCACTCTCTCTAGAGCACAGTGCAACTCTGGTTACTGGTGGGACCAGGGAACAAATATGGAGTCTCTCATTCAAGTCCTGTGCACTAACTCTACAGCCTAATCAATCACTTTTAGTAAACAACATTTCCAAACATGTCCATAGCTTAATGAAAAGGGCTGGTTCCTTGACACTGAAGTGCAGAGCTGAAAACCTTGTTATAAATCTGTGTTTAGATTAGCTCTAAATACTTTCCTGATTAGTAACGCCTCCTTGCAAATCAAATATCTGCAACAAGAACATGCATAGCTAGATGAGAGTGTTTGTGGAATGCTAAAGTTATTTGAAAGATTATTTCTGATTGTTCAGGTTATTTGTTTATTTATTAGTGTGAATCCAGGTTCACATACATGCATGGTTTTAGTGGTCTTGAGCCAACTCATTCACTCAGATAGAGAGCAACATCACCTCACTGAAGCTTCTCCCAGTATTATGGCACCTGCCATCTGATGCTGTGGTTTGAAGGTGTGCCACACACATGATAAGACACTACCCTATGCAATGGGCTATCTCTCATCAAAATTTCCCATAGGAAACACATGTCTCGTTAGCAATAACAAAGCTACTATTTCTTTTAAAATAATTTTATATGGAGAGTTATCATTCCAAATTCCAAACAAAATGGCCAACTTTCTACCAGAGAACTGCAGGGTGAAAAGTCAATAAAATAATAACTTATTCATAGCTACTATACTATTTTGGATCCAAGAAGTTAGAAAGCAGTATTATTTAAATACATCAGCTTGAAAAGAGTTCTCATGCAGATTGGAAGTACAGAGCCAGTTTTCAAAGGGCTCTGAAGTCCCTTGTGGTTCAATGTACCTGTTTTACAAGTGAAGAAATTGAGACTTAGAACGATTAAGAAATAAACTAATCCTGGAACCGAACCCCATCTCTCCAGAGCCCTGCCCCACTAAAGAAAATAGAGACGGGCCCCACTAAAGAAAATAGAGACGGGGGGGGGTAGGGTCGGGCGGTGGCGCAGTGGGTTAAGCGCATGTGGCAAAGCAAAGGGACGGGCTTAAGGATCCCGGTTCGAGCCCCCAGCTCCCCACCTGCAGGGGAGTCGCTTCACAGGCGGTGAAGCAGGTCTGCAGGTGTCTATCTTTCTCTCCCCCTCTCTGTCTTCCCCTTCTCTCTGCATTTCTCTCTGTCCTATCCAACAATGAACAACATCAACAATGGCAATGATAATAACCACAACGAGGCTACAACAACAAGGGCAACAAAAAGGGGGAAAAAATGGCCTCCAGGAGTGGTGAATTCATGATGCAGGCACCGAGCCCAGCAATAACCCTGGAGGAAAAAAAAGAAAGAAAGAAAGAAAGAAAGAAAGAAAGAAAGAAAGAAAGAAAGAAAGAAAGAAAGAAAGAAAGAAAATAGAGACAGGCTGGGAGTATAGATCGAGCTTCCAACACCCATGTTCAGAGGAGAAGCAATTACAGAAGCCAGACCTTCCACCTTCTGTACCCCATAATGACCCCATAATGACCCCATGCTCCCAGAGGGATAAAGAATAGGAAAGCTTTCAAGGGAGGGGATGGGATATGGAACTCTGGTAGTGGGAATTGTGTGGAATTGTACCCCTCTTATCTTATGATCTTGTTGATTTTTTAAAAATTTTTTTATAAAAAGGAAACACTGCCAAAAACCATAGGATAAGAGGGATACAACTCCACACAATTCCCACCACCAGAACTCTGTATATCCTCCCAATAGCTTCCCTATTATAGATCCCTCTGGGAGTATGGACCCAGGGTCATTATGGGGAGCAGAAGGTGGAAGGTCTGGCTTCTGTACTTGCTTCCCTGCTGAACATGGGTACTGACAGGTCAATCCATACTCCCAGCCTGTCTCTCTCTTGCCCTAGCATGGCAAAGCTCTGGGGAATGGGAGCTCCAGGACACATTGGTGGAGTCATCTGCCCAGAGGAGTCCAGTTGGCATCATAGTAGCATCTGGAACCTGGTGGCTGAAAAAAGTTAACATATAAAGCAGAATAAATTGTTGAGTAATCATGTACCTAAAAACTGGAATATTGCAGATGAAGATTGGGGGATCTCCGTTTTGTAGATAGTAGGCCTATTTTAGTTATAATCCAAAGGGCCCATGAGTATATTCATTTTGTTTGTTTGTTTGTTTGTTTTATCCTGACATCTGATATGTAGGTGGACCCAAGTTATTGTCTTGGGAGATGATTTGTCATGGCTGGAAAAAGGGTAGAAAGCTGGATCAGGGAAGAGAGTAGCTCCCAAATATGGGAAAGGTGTATAAATATTGTTGACTGTAAACCCCATTGATTTGATTGTAATGATATTTTTACTTTATAAATAAATTTTAAAAAGAAAAAAAAAGCATCCAAGATAAAAAAAAAAAAGTAAGTAAGAAAGAAACTAGTAACACCAGATATATCTGACTAATAGCCAGCTGGTATACGAATTAGAACAACTGAAGTATTCTAGCTTCAAATACAGAATAGCTCTACTTGTTTATTTTAAAGTTTCCAAAGATGTGCTTTCAATAAGATTTCTAGATTTAAAATTAAAAGGATGAAACTTGATTTTTTTTAAATAATATAAAATTTCAGAGTACTACTGGTTTGGCTAAGTGTCTACATGATCTAGATTGAGTAGTATTAGATGAAATGAAGTAAGATCAAAGTGTCTTTGTTTTTAAACTCTGTATTTGTATGCACATAGATGCAATGTGAATAACAATTCATTTATTCAAAAATTATTTACTGAGAGATCAAATGCACCTATACATGAACCAAATTCTTCTGTGATAATTAAAAGCATGGTGATAGAAAAATATGTCTTTATTGAACAGCTTGGCAGTCCTCTTTTAGTCTTAGAACTCCTTTAGACTGTAAGGGATTATGGGGGGGGGGGCGCATAGAGTTCTTGTTTCTGTTGGTCATAATTATCACTACTAATTTTTGAAATTTAAAAATATTTATTAATTCACAAATTAAAATAATAATTTATGACATGTTAACATAACACATTTTTATAAACATTAACTAAGCTTTAAATAATAGTGAAGTGATGTGATATTATGTTCTTTGGCACAAAATGGATAGAATTAGAGGTGAGTATGCTTATGGAAATAACTAAGGAGGTGAAAGACAGGCAGTTTTGCTTATATGTGGAATATAGAGAACTGAAATGGATAAACTTGTAAAAAGTAGTCAACCTGTCTTTAAAACTTTGTGAGAACTATGGTGGTTATTGGTTTGAGGGGGGTGGCAACACATAATTTCAGTGGTAGATGTGATATGAAATGACACCCCTATAATCTTATAATCTTGTATGACACTATCAAATACTAATAAAAATAAAATAGTGAAGTATAGTATTTGTGTAGCATCATAAATGCTGTTAATGTCTGGTTTAGTAGAAGACAACATCTGGGAAGACAGGCAGTGGTACACCTGGTAGAGAGCACATGTTTCAATGCTCAAGGAACTAGGTTCAACTCTACCTGAAGGGCAAATCTTCACAAGTGGTGAAGCAGGACTACAAGTGTCTTTCTCTTCCCCTTCTCTATTTATCTCTGTCTCTATCCAAAGTAAATAAATAAATAAATAAATAAATAAATAAATATTTTTAAAAGAAGACCATAGCTGAATTCCCACTTCTACTTCTGCATTTAACCTATTGCCAATATCATATGTCATGCTGCATCTAGAACACTCACTGGTCTGGGAGGTGGTGCAGTGGATAAAGCACTGGAGTCTCAATCATGAGGTCCTGAGTTTGATCCCTGGCAGCACATGTAGCAGAATGATGTCTGGTTCTTTTTCTCTCTCCTCCTATCTTTCTCATGAATAAATTAATAAAATCTTTTAAGAAAAGAACATTCTACTATACATAGAATGAGAAGGAAAAGGATAAATATCATTTTAGTATTTATGGTTTACTGAACTCTAATTGAAAAATAACAGTAAAATAGGTGTAGATGTATAAAACACTGAGTCAGCTTAGATACATATTGTAAAATGATCACAATTAATCGGTAAGCATCCATAATTGTATTGTTAAGATTCTTTTTGCTTGTGATAAAAATATTTAAGACTAATCTACTCTCTGAGCAACTTTCAAATAGACAATATTATAAACTACAGTAACCTAAATTACAGGCCTAGGATTTATTTTCTAACTGAAAGTTTATATAACAGTTTAGTAATAATGTAAAAAGATTCAGACCTTATGAACCCATTAACAGGATCTTAGAACACCTCTTCTCCAGAGCTACCTGCACTGCAACCTGAAAACCTCTGTTTTAGATTACCCTAAACTCCCAAATGCTCACAAGCTACTGAAAATGTATCTAGCTCAGTATTGGGGCACCAATGTGTGTTTCTTAGGGGAAATAAGCTGAGCTGAGTCATGAAAGATAAGTTTATATGAGTGTGAAAAAAAGGAACTAAGGACACTGGGAGAACATTTCTGGCATATAAAACTCACAAGAGAACAGCTCATTCAGAGAAATTTTGAGAAACAGAGCATGGCAAACACTCTGCAGGCAAAGAGGGAAACCCTGAAAAATCAAGGCTGGAAAGTCTGAGGACAAGTCCTCACAGGAACATTCTAGAGTTTGGACTGTGTGAGGACAGTGGGGCGGTCACTGAAGTTCTAACGCTGGAACAGGAAAGAATCTGACTGGCATCTTACAAGACTAGTTCTGACTGCAGTGGAGAGAGAATTGCACAGTCTAAGGCTAAGAACAGAGAAACTGTTTAAAACATTGCCATGAAAAAAAAATTGACCAGGACTGGGCTGAGGCAATAGCAGTGGACATAGAGGAAACATGTTAGGTGACAGAGAAAGAGAAGTTAAAGTGAGCAGGATCAAGGAATCGTGATAGGTCAGAACTTTCCAACTTCCTTCTTTGGGAGTACCAGTCTGTGAAACAAGGAAATAGTGTACAAGAAGATGAGCATGGGATGTAACATCAAGTTTGCTTTCTAGCCACAGATGAGTTGTGGATTAAGATGTAATAAGAGAAAGCAATATACAGGTGATACTAGAGGCCACGGGGAAAGACCAAACAAACAAACAAACAAACAAACATACACACACACACACAGAACAATGTATAAGTCACATTTGCTGTGTAGTCTAAATTTTGAAGAATGCACCCAGAATGCAATGCACTCAATTGTCTTCATTTACTTCCCTCATTCTGTGTTGTCTAAGTGATTTTCAATAATGGCTGCATCTCAAAAATAAACTGGAAAACATTAAATGCACTCCAAATTCCGAAAAGAGAAATGTAGTAAAGTATTCCAAAGTCTCTCAGAGCTACAATGATAGAGTCATATTGCTGAGAGACACTAGGGACATTAGGGGCATTTTCATATTGGATGGGGGGGTTACTTACTTACTGTTTCTATGTAATAGGTAAATTTTTGTATAGTCAAGATATAGTATTTCTTACGAGATCGGGCATGTTCAGGGTGGTATGGCCGTAGACAGGAGGCAGTATTTCTAAGAGGAAATACTCTGAACTGAAAGAGGCAGGTCCTAGTTGTAAAATGAGGGTAATAGACTGAACAATTTTTCTTTAATAATTGTGGCTGTCAGAATCAGAGTTTACATGATTCATCTTATTGCTTCTAGTTAAACAGGGAAGTGACTGTCAGTGACTTCCACACTCTGTCCCAATACCTTTTACTACACTAGTTCTTTTTTTTTTTAAGCATTTTTGTTTGTTTGTTTCCAGGGTTATTTCTGGGGCTCAGTGCCTGCGCTACAAATCCACTGCTCCTGGAGGCAATTTTTCCCCTTTTGTTGCCCTTGTTGTTAAATGTTTTTATTACTGTCATTGTTGTTGGATAGGACACAAAGAAATTGAGAGGTGAGGGGAAGACAGAGAGGGGGAGAGAAAGATAGACAGCTGCAGACCTGCGTCACTGCTTGTGAAGCGAACCCCCTGCAAGTGGGAGCCAGGGGCTCCAACCGGATCCTTACGCCAGTCCTCACACTTCGCGCCAAGTGCACTTAACCTGATGCACTACCACCTGGCCCCCTAAATCATTGTTTGTTTATGAAAGGGAAATGAAATAATTTGAGCATCACTCTAGCACATGTGATGCAAGGGATTGAACATATTTTTAATATCATTGGCTTATTATAAAAGAGAGACATGGAAATTATTTACATTATGAAAGATTTCGGAACTGCAATAGAATGAGTCCTTTCACACTATGCCACTTCAGTAGTTATTTCAGTCTACATACTTCCCAAGAATACCACTACTTCTAAATAAGAATCTTCATCATTTAAAACCAATATGGTGCCTCCAAAGTCTGGCGGAACTTTACCTCCAACTCTCATACTAAATGGTTGAATTTTGCCTCCGCTTCTTTTAGTGCCTAACCCAGCAACTACTACTTTTTCTTGAGACTCTTCTGGTAGCGTAATGCCTCCTTTCGTTACAGTTTCAGCTATGCTCCTTTCAAGTAATACTTGTTCAAAGAGGGGAAGAAGCTTCCTAAATGCCTGCTCTGCCATAACTCTAACCACTGTAATCTGTACTCTGCTCTTGAACCACCACAAAAGGAAGTCCCATAATCCAGTCCCATAAACACATGAAAACAGGTTAAAAAAATGAAGCCCAGTGGTGGCACGCCAGGTAAAGCTCACACACTACAGTATGCAAGTTTCACTGGGGGAACCTGGGTTCAAACCCCTGGTCCCCATCTCCAAGTGGTGAAACAGTGTCTCAGGATTGGATCTCTCTCTCTCTCAATCTCTCTCTCTCAATCTCTCTCTCTCAACCTCTCTCTCTCAACCTCTCTCTCTCTCTCTCTCTTTCCTCCTCCCTTCCTCCCTCCTTCTTTCTTTTAAATAAAATTTTAAGGGGGCAGGAGGTACCACAGCAGGTTAAGCACACATGGTGCAAAAGCACAAGGCCCAGTTCAAGGATCCCGGTTCTACCCCCTGGCTCCCCACCTGAGGTGGGGTCGCTTCACAGGCAGTGAAGCAGGTCTGCAGGTGTCTTTCTCTCCCCCTCTCTGTCTTCCCCTTCTCTCTCCATTTCTCTCTGTCTTATCCAACAATGACAGAAATAACAACAGTAAGCAACAAGAGCAACAAAAGGGGAAAAAAAATCCTCCAGGAGCAGTGGATTCATTTATTATTGGATAGAGACAGAGAGAAATTGAGAGTGAAAGAGGAAATAAAGAGGGAGAAAGAGGCAGAGAGACATCTGCAGCTCTGCTTCACCACTTGTGAAGATTCCCCCACCACCACCCGCAGGTGGGGATCAGGGGCTTGAACCCAGGTCCTTACACACTAACCAGGAGTGCACTTAACCAGGAGCACCTTTCTCGTCCTCTCTACCTTCCCCTTCCTCCCTGTGTCTATACAAATAAATAAAAACAAAGACTTTGGAACTCATGCTCTTTGATCCAATGCTTTAGCCACTGCATCACTTCCCTGGCCATAATTTATTTTATTTATTAAACGTGTATGAGAGAGTTCTACATTAGATGGGAGAAGGAAAGGGGGGAGATAGAGACAAAGAGGGAGAAAAGGAGAGACAGAGAGAAATAGATGCCAGTGCACCACTCTGACACATGCAACTCCTGGGACAAAATAGAACGAGGAACCTCAGAACTTCAGACACGCAAGTCCCATGCTTTACATACTTAACACTCACAAACCACTTCTGTTTTTTAAGATCCAGCTCAAATATTCCTCTTCTCCTAAATTATCTTCTCCCAAGAAATCCATATTTGCTTTTTCTAAACACCTTCTTGTTCTTTCCACCTTTTCAGTCAAGGGTTTAAGGAACAATCCTAAACCTAAAGGAGGACCCTTCCTTTCCCTTCCTATAATACATTGTAATGACCATCTCTCTGGTTAAAGAGTGATGTGCAATTATTATTTATAAGTATATGAACATAAATAGATAGTATGAATACTCAAAAGCAGAAATTATAAATAAATAGGTACCATTTATAAGGTGTTTGTAAGACAGTATCACAGTCTAGAAGGCTATTTGTATTTGTCTGAACATATATTCATAGCATAAATTCCTCTCCATGAACTTCCTTAGATGTCAGAGAAATGAATTAACTAAAAGTACTGGGCCAATTAGTACAGGCCCACTGATAACCCTGGTAGTCAAATAATAATAACAATACTTCATTTCAAACTAAATAATAAATACAGTGGAGTAGATAGCAAAAGTTATGTGAAGAAACTCTCATACCTAAGGCTCCAACTTCTCAAGTTCAATCCCCATGCACCAGCATAAACTAGAGCTGAGCAATAATAATGATTAAATAAATAAATAAATAAATAAAAGCAAATAGTTAAGTCAGTGGCTTCCAAAGATGCTTTAAGCCTCTGAAATGTGGAGGGCATGTGGGTCTGAGCCTACAGACAGCACCTTTCCTGTGTGAGGCTGCCTACTCCTCAATAAATAGAAATTCAAATTGCAAACTATAGGTCAGTCATTTTTAAAATAGCAAGAGCTATAATTGCAGACATGGTCTAAAATCAAATAGTATGAATTCTCTGTCTCGGCACTCATGTTCTTTGAATCATTTTCCCCCATAAGGCCTAAGCGGGACACCGCAAACAGCAGTGCTGACAGGTAATTTTAAAGTATCACAATTGCAGGGAAATGTTTACCCAGGGAAATGTTTCCAATCTGCATCACTTAGCTGACCTTATTTGCTATAAATTTGGGCTAATCTTCATCTAATTTTTACAAGGTTACTCACTTGTTTACTGCTACTATAGTCCCTGATTGCTTCACATGTGACACACTCATTTCAGGCCCCAAATTCTTCTGTGATGTCTGGGTCTCCTCATATTACAGTGAGGAATTATGTATGCATAGTTTCATAGTTCTAGGGTCTTTTAATGTCACAGCCTCACATTCACTTAATATCAGAATCTTTGAGGGAAATTTAGCCAGAATCCCATAGAAGAAGAAAGCGATAAATTCTGATAGTTTCCAAAGAAAAGCTACTTCTCTTAGTTATGCCTTATTGTCTAATAAAATGTCAGAACTAAGAATTACTTTGGAATTTATCTAATTCAAATTCTTTTTTAATGTTTATTTTACAAGACTGAGGTTTGAAGGTTAATTTTCCAATTCCACTATAAAGGAACAGAGTTAGAGATTCTCATTCTAGTTCTTTCTACTTTAGTTGATGCTCATTTCCTGTATTTATACAAAATGTCATTTTGATAAGGTTAGTAGTTATGTAGCCTTTACCATTTAAAGTGAGCACATACATATCATAATTTCATGCAGCACTATGTGCAATGACATGAAAAACTATTAATGCTACATTTCAATGGTTGGGAACCTTAATAATCAATTTCTATAGACTTATTCTTATAGACTTTCATGATTACAGCTGGGGGAGAGCTTACAAACTGAATATAAAATTGTATACCCTTGAGCAAAATATTAACTGTCCTAAAACTCTTTGTCTTCACTGCCAAAACAGGGGTGTAAAGTTAGAGTACCAACAGTAAGTGGGCAACAAATATCAAGGTTTTTTTGTTTCTTTGTTTTTGCTTTTTATCTTTCCAAAACAAAATGCCAGAAATATAACTATTGCTTTAAACTTAAGGGATGAATTCACTACTGTCTCAATCATTTTAGTTGAATATATTTTAGTTGAATATATTATTGAATATGTTTATTTACTTGAATATATTTCTAAATAAAGTTGATGCCTCTTTTGATTTTTATCATCATAGAAATATTCGATATAAAATATGTCATCACTTCCATAGACCAAGCTATTATTTAATAATAACTTTTGCATACTGAGAAAATAACAAAGAACTATTTTCATCTTAGTATTTAAACTGCAAACAACAGCAACAAGAAAATTACTTTCCTATGTATATCAAGAGGTCAAAATCCAGATGCAATGACTAGATATAACCTCATGGTGGTGCTAAGTTATCAAAAATAAAGCATCAAAACCATAGTAAGGTTCTGCCGAAACTATCTGGAAAAGGCACAAAGCTTAGAAAGTGTGTTAGGAACATTCTAGGCCATACTCATTTCAGGACCAGTCTTCTTCGAGTGACAGAGTGTGTTTACCCAGTCTCCCCTCAGAGAGTGAGGCAGTCCCTACCACTGTTGTTCCACATTCAGGGAAAGGTCCTGAAGAGGCCCACAAGTGGGTCCACAGTGCTGTTCCTGATGGATATGACCAAAGATGGTGGAGAGAGGGATTTGTTAGAGGTGTAGGCCCATCACAACTGTGTGAGAATCCCAGGGTTCCCTGACTTGGGCCCCAGATGATGAGGTGGCCTGGTAATGACCACTGAAGTGTGTTGGTCACTTGCCCTTATCCAGCTTTTGTAGTCCTTACTTTGTCTGACAAAGTTAGCCTTGGAGTGACTGAGGGAAGTGAAATAGGAAGTGGGTAAGGAGGGTATCTAGGTTTAAATAGAAACTATTAAGTACTTTATGATGTCTTTTTTAGGTCTTTCTACTTGCTGCACTTATTGAGTCACTGCAAACTATTTAATGTGCACTTTTACTTTTTTTTTTTCTTTTTTGCCTCCAGGGTTATCACTGGGGCTCGGTGCCTGCACTATGAATCCACTGATCCTGGAAGCCATTTTTCCCATTTTGTTGCCCTTGTTGTTATTGTTGATACTGTCGTTATTATTGTTGTTACTGCTGTTATTAAATAGGACAGAAAGTAATTGAGATAGAAGGGGAAGGCAGAGAGTGGGAAAGAAAGACATGCTTCAGAGCTTGTGAAGCAACCCCCCTACAGGTGGGGAGTTAGGGGCTTGAACTGGAATCTGTACGCTGGTTCTTGTGCTTCATGCCATGTGCACTTAACCCACTGCGTTACCACCCGGCCCCCTGCATCTTTACTTTAAGGTATATATTTCCCTCCTAACTTACAGATACATGTACACATGTGTACTATCTCATGGGGAATTGTACCCCTCTTATCCAACGGACTTGTTGATCATAATTAAATCAATAAAAAAATAAAAAGGAAGTGTGTTAACCAGGAAAGGATATTTTTGAATCCTAGGGTTTTTCTCCATCAGACATGAGCAACAACCTTGACATACTCCCTCCACAAATCCATAAGCAATGTGGACTCATAATTTATTCCTGGCATTGAGACAAATAAAATATACATAAACTATTATTATCTTTAGAAATGAATTGTATAATCTTATCTTTTAAAATGCCATGTGGATATAGAATTCTTGGCTTGGATTTGGGGCACAGTATTTTCATAGGAGATAATTGCCTTCCTTTGCCCCTACTGTGTATTTTATTTTGATATGTTCCTAAGAACCATTTATTGCATTCTTTACATCTCCAGTCCTCTAAAACTCTACTTGCAATCTAACTTATTTTGACCCTTTTTCTCACATTCTCATTTTTTCTAAAGCTACAATTTGTTCTTTGTGGTGCCACCCATTTATATCTTTCAACTGACTTATAAAAACGAAGTTTAGACCCACTAGCCCCATATCTAGAGACTACTGCCACGCACGACCTTCAGAATTAGTCTTAGAACATTAGCTCCCAACTTTGAAAGCACATGGGGGATTTGCCTGAAGAAGTATATAGAGTCCTCAAGATTTTGATTCAATTGTTCCAGGTCCAAACTTGAAGGTCCCCAGTGAAGATAAGGTACAACCATGACTGAGAGTCTGAATTTGCTAGGGATATATCCAGCCTACCACAGTAAGATTAATCTGCTAAGTTACCAGTGATCTAGACCAAATAGTTTAAGTAGTTTTTCATCTTCACAGAGATTACAAGTTAGTTATTTGAAAGCCAACCCTATATATACATTGTATTTGGTCAGTTTCAAAATTTTCCGTGCCCAATGTTCTAAAAGATGAGAGATGTCACAGAAAACCCAGATTCTATGTCTCTTTCGAAAAGTGTGAGATATTGCTACATAGGACCCACCTTTGAACTTGGCACTTAACCCTCAGTTTCTCAGTTCTCCTCAACCTTCAATTACATTCAGATGACTCATTTTGATTATTATATCTGACCTCCTAGAGTTACTTTAGTTTGTAACTCCTGGTCAAGTTTAAATCAGATGGGACTCACTGATTTACTCATATGTCTATCAGACAAGTATTTTTTTTTTTTTGTCTACACAAACACGTGGAATTTAAGGTTCATAATATCCTTTTTTTTTTTTTTTCAAATTTTATGATCTCTTTCTTTTTCCCCTTAAAATACTCTATTCCAACCAGCAGTTGGTTTAAGAGATGTGGTCATAACACCTAGAGGCTCACTTTCCAAACTTCTTTGCAATTAGATGATATCATGTGACAAAGTCTGGTCTAAGGGAACAACAACAAAATGAGGATGCAACTTCCCACCCACACATGCAGGCAGAAAGCTGGCTGCTCTCCCATCTCCCCTTCTGGTGAGCTGGACTTCAGGCACAGTACTAGTGATCCACAAAACGGCATCAGGGAGAAATCACCTGGAATGCCTAGACGGGTCCTATCTTCCCTGAACTGCTGCCTACATCTTGTGATGTGGGATAGAGAAATAATTATATATTGTATTTGTGGGGGGGGGTTGTCTTTTGTATAGAGCCATTTAGTATATATTCCAATTTCCAAACACCTCTCTTTAGTTTCCAAGTATGTCTTCAATATCCTTGCCCTCAGCCTTGGCTTCTGCCAAAGCTTCTGTCACTAACATTACACCTCTCACAACTGTCATCTAAATTCTATGCACTGTTCAAGACCCAACTCAAGTAAATCTTTTTCTGTGATCCCTAATCTAACTATACTTGCTACTAGTTTCCTCATTCTGTTCTCTCACTATATGATGGTCCACATGACACATCAAATATTATCTTAAGTAATAAACACAAAAGTGAATTATATTGTCAAAGCTCTCTCAAGTTCTAAGTTGAGAATCAAAAACAACTTTTTAGAGTGTATATATAGTGTAATGTGGAAAATCACTAAATCCCTACAGCATTCAGCTATTACACCTTCTTGCTAAATAATCATCTACACTATCAACACATATTCAATTTATGTTCCTTTAGGACTCTTTAGCTTACCTATTATAAAGCTGTGAGCCTGCCCACTTATTTATGAATCTGGCTTCTTCCATGTGGAACTTATTCTGAGTCAAACAGTCTTCATCTGTCTCTTACTCCTATGATGAGACTTCTATGTACAAATTAAGTACTTGAAGCAACATACTGAATCAAGTCCTATCTGACTACAAAGAATTCTCATTCACTGGTATCTTCTTATAAAAAAAAAGATCATTAGCTTTTCCTTATTGATTACTACCCTGTTCTCTACTTTTCAATGATTAGGGGGAAAAAAAGTCATCTGCTGACTATTACAAAGACCCCACTGGGGCCAGGCGGTGGCACACCTGGTTAAGCTCACATATTACAAAGACCCCACATTTCAGCACTGTTTCAAGACTCCAATCAACTAGTCCAAACATTTCAAATGAATGTTCTAAGGTTAGACTACCTTAGAACATTCTTGATCCATTAAAACTGCCCTCTGCCCTTTCCATAATGAAACTTATTTTTTCCTCTATTGGGAGGATTAATGGTTTACAGTCAACAGTAAAATACAGTAATTCATACATGTGAGACATTTATCAGTTTTCCACCTAACAATCTAACTCCCTCTAAATCCTCCTCTGCCATCATGTTCCAAGACCTGAACAACCCTTCCCCTCCCCCCCGTCCCCAGTGTCTTTTACTTTGATGCAATACACCAAAGTGAAACTTATTTTAACCTGCCTGTTGCTTGTGAAGTCTGGTCATAACCCCCATAATCTCTTCTCCTCTCTTTCTTCTCTCTCAATTTCTCTGTCTCTATCCAATAATAAATAAATAATGTTCTAAAAAAAATAGTTACCCATATTGGACAAGTGGCTTCTTGCCAGGAATTCATTTCTAGTCAGACCATGAGGAACGAGTATACTCTTTATTTACTAATCTAGTATTGGTTGGGGGGATTATAAATGGACTTTACCTGTATGTGTGATTATTGTCCAAGATCCCCTCACATCTAAACCTAAAGTCAGCTCTGTATTCCCACTGGATTCCAGCTCTCAAATTGGCAGCATTGTTTAAAACTCACCTGTAAACTAGCACCAACAATTGTTTTTCTAGAAAGGGTTGTTAAATAAATTAAATAAAAGAACCCATTCCATTACCAAACCTACAGTAGATGTCAATCAGAGTAGTTCCTTTCTTCCTCACTCTAGAGCAGGCGTTAGCTTTTTTAAATGTAAAGGACCATACAGGAAATGTGTTAGATTTTGAAAGCCATCTGTCTCAGTTGCAACCACTCAACTCCATCATTGCAACACAAAAGCAGCTACAGAAATGAGGCACAGCTGTGCTCCTATAAAACATTATTTAGAAAATTAGGCATTGGGCCAGATTTAGTCCACAAATTATAGTTTGCTAACTCCTACTACTTATATCACAGACATGCAGATGCCACACTAAGCTGATTTTTCACCATTCCACTTGATTCCATCTGCTCCAGATAATTCCTCCCCTTTTTTCTCTGCATTTCTTTTATTCTGTTTTTAAAATGTAGCAGAGAAGATGCATTTAATTCAGTGCTTTGACTCAGGCTGTGAAGTTTGCATAATGGTTCTTCAAAAAGACTTTTATAACACAGGCACCAAAGGTCCTAGGTTCAATCCCCAGCACCACCATAAACCACAGCTGAACAGTTCTCTGGTAAAACAAACATACAAAAAAAAAAACCCCTAACCAACTAACCAACTAACTTTGTCCATCATAGTTTGACTCATATTTTCACTTCCAGTTTTATAGTCATGACGCTCCCATCTAACAGATTTAGCTACACAAATCAGCCATTTGTGAGCAAAATCCCTTCAACCCTAAAGTTTGAAGAAAGGATCATCCCTTAAGAGTTCAGAGTTAACTGAGAAGTTTTCATTTGTAGAATAGGGGATTAAATTTATTTCCCAGTACTTAAAATATTACAAAATAAATGTGTATATATGTTAAGGACAAAAACAACTGAAAGAGAACAATAACTAAAAACAGTTACAATTACTTAAGAGGAGGTAGGAACCCAAGAGAAGTATGATTTGAGAGATTTTTCACTGTATATTTAAAACATGTTTGTGTTTTCTAGACATGGTAATACATTAACTAGTCAAATAAACACACATTTGAGGGGCACAGAATGACAGGATCCTAAAAGGTATCTAAGACACTCATCACTTGAGTGTCATCCAAGCTATTTCATCACAACCTGATGCTCCCTCATCTATCACTGGACTTCTCTGTTACTATGTTCAGTGTGATTCAGACAAACACACACACACACACACACACACACACAAATAGAACTTGGGACATGAAAGGACACTGACACACCCCATTCTTGGCATATTACAACATTACACCAATACATCTTTGGTAGAGATGGGATAAGAAACAGAACACAGTACTTATGTTTTTTTTTTTTAATCAGGCCATTATTCTTCCCATGGGCTTTTACTTGTTCTCCTTATCTTGTTTCAGTATGAGCCAAACTTGTAAACTTTTCCCAGCCACGTCAAGCTATCTTTCTACTGAGTCTTTTCTTGGTCTGAAATTTTATTTTATTATTTCTTTGTTACTTTTGTCTGCCTCAAGTCAAGTAACTATCCAAACCTTTATTTTTGTTAAAGTTATACCAGTCATCAGAAAACAAAAACTTGAATTCACCTTTTGTAGAATTATGGAATCAAATCTGCTACTATTGGAGGCTGGTACATTTATTTTTTTTTTAAATCTGTATTTGTAAAATAAGAAAGCCCAAATGAAACATAACCAACAGTGGCTAATCCAGGCTTTTTATAACTGAGCAGGGCCTGGAGCCAGTTTTCTGGTTCCTGTTTGCTTCTTCAATAGGCTTTCCCTTTCCCCTACCCTCACCCAGTCCACAGGACAGTTGTCTCCTAGATTGACAGCTACAGCTCAGCATCCCTTCCTGACCACCACCATAGTTACTAAGACCATTTTTGACCTCTCCAGAAAAGATTTTGGAGGCCATGACCTATATTCCTTTAAATGTGATGGTTCTGGATTCAAGTTCCGGCTCTAAACTTACTAGCTGTAATATCTTGAGCAGTTTTCCTAACCACATTCTGCCTTAGCTTCTTCATCTGGAAAGTCCCTACCTCCAAGAACTTAAGTAGAATACGACCTGTTCTCAACATAGAAATGAACAGAAAGCAAGAACTCAAGTGATCTCTATTATTATTCTCAGTTTCTTTCAGAAAAGTTACCAAAGATTCCTGGTGACCAGTTTCTACCTTGGCCTGGCCTCCTAGATCAGCCAGCAGCTAGGCAATTAAATGCACAGAAAAGGCCATTGCTTTCTGACTACAGACCCGCCCCAGTCAGGACAGCTCTCCTTGCACTCCAATGTCCTTACTCCTTCCCAGTCCCCATCTCTGTGTTTTAGCTTATGTCCCTCTTGCTTAAAATGTCTCTTTCCTTCTCTGGGACATCCTATGAAATTCCACTGATACTTTAGTACTTCACAAGAATGTCCGACTGGCAAATCCTAGCAGCACTGGTATTACTGGTATATAGTTCTACAACATTTTTTTTATTATTTTATTTTTTATTTTTTCCTCCTCCAGGGTTATTGCTGGGCTCGGTGCCTGCATCATGAATTCACCACTCCTGGAAGCCATTTTTTCCCCTTTTGTTGCCCTTGTTGTTGTAGCCTCGTTGTGGTTATTATCATTGCCATTGTTGATGTTGTTCATTGTTGGATAGGACAGAGAGAAATGGAGAGAGGAGGGGAAGACAGAGAAGGGGAGAGAAAGATAGACACCTGCAGACCTGCTTCACCGCCTGTGAAGCAACTCCCCTGCAGGTGGGTAGCCGGGGGCTCGAACCGGGATCCTTACACTGGTCCCTGCGCTTTGCGCCACATGCGCTTAACCCACTGTGCCACCGCCGACCCCCAGTTCTACAACATTTACAAGCAATACTTACAGATCATTTCCATGTGAAGAAGATGGAGTGTATTAATGGCATAATAATAGTCAAAGCAATCCTGAGAATAAAAATATAACAAAAGCAGAAATAACATGCTCCTTAGTTTCAGACAGACCTAAAAGGTAATAGTGACACATGCATGGTATCAAAATAAAAAATTTTTAAAAAGCACAGAACAATGGAGTAGAATGAAGAATGCCAAAATAAATCCACATATAGATGGGCAGCTAACCTATGACAAATGAGGTGAGAGAATACAAAGGATAAAGAAAAGTCTCTTCAACAAATGGTGCAGAAAAAAAAAGAGGTATCCACATGCAAAAGAAAGATACTAATATCCACACATAAAAATTAATTTTAAAAAACTTTAAAGACTTGGATATAAGATCTGAAGCCATGAAATATACAGGAGAAAGCATAGACAATGCAATTGATGGCACAGGCCTCAAACATGTTTTGGAGGGTTTGACCTCAATGCCAAGGGAAACAAAAGCAAAAATAAACAAATGAAACCATATCTAACTAAAAAGTTTCTGCACAGTTAAAGACATAACTACAGAAAGGCAACCTATTAATTGAGAGAAGATATTTACACATTATATACATGTCAGGCAAGAGGTTAATATACAAAATATATAAAAGAACTCATATAACTCAAGAGCAGAAAGATGATCAACTTAATCATAAGTGAGCAGATTATGTCAGGAGACACTGTTTCAAATAAGAGATATAGTGGTCAACAAACACACTTTTAACCTTAAAGTTCTTAATGAAACAGTTTCACTCCAAAGCTAACCATGTCAGATCACTCCAAAGCAAACTATGTCAGACAAAGTAAGGACTACAAAGGCTGAAAAAGGTCAAGAGACTGGCATACTTTAATGATGACTCTTTAGTCAGTATCAGGCCACCCCATCACCTGGGGCCCTAGTCAGGGAGCCTTGGGCTTCCCATACGGATACAATAGGCTTAGACCTCTAAGAGATCCCTCTTGCCACTGTCACTGGTCATCTCCGTCAGGAACAACATAATGGACCCCTTTGTGGGCCCCCATAAGACCTTGCCCTCAATGTGGGTCAATAATAGCATGGAATGTTCCATTCTCTGAAGGGAGGTTGGACAACATACTCTACCCAAGGAAGATGGGTCTTGAAATTAGTGCAGCCTGAAATGTTCCTAGCCATGACCACAGAATGTGATCTCAGACCTACAGGGATGCAGAGTTTACATAGGCTCTTGTGCTGAAATAAGGGCCCCATATCAAACCGGTGGGGTTTATAGTTAACAATATTTGTATACTTTCCCCATATTTGGGAGCTTTTCTCTTCCCAGATACATATTTCTAGTCCTTTTTACAACTATGACACCATCTCCCCAGACAATAACCTGGGTCCCACTTGCATATTAGATGTCATGAGCAGGCAAAACTAATGAAGTCATGGGCCCTCTGGAATATACCTAAAATAGACCTACTAGCTTTTTCCAAAATGGAGACCCCAAATCTTCACCTGCAATATTCTTGCCTTTAGGTTCATGATTAGCCAACAATTTGTTCTGCTTTATATCTTAACTTTTTTTCAGCCACCAGGTTCCAGATGCTACCATGATGCCAACCAGACTTCTCTGGGCAGATAACCCCACCAATGTGTCTTGGAGCCCTGCTTCCCCAGAGCTCTGCTCCACTAGGAAAAGAGAGAGACAGGCTGGGAGTATGGATTGAACTGCCAACACCCAACACCTATGTTCAGTGGGGAAGCAATTACAGAAGCCAGACCTTCCACCTTCTGTACCCCAAAATGATCCTAGGTCCATATTCCCAGAGAAAAAGAATGGGAAAGCTATCAAGGGAGAAGATTAGATATGGAGCTCTGTGGATGAATGTTGTGTGAAAAATGTACCCCTCTTATCCTATAGTATTGTCAATATTTCCATTTTATAAATAAATTTTTTTAAAAGTTCAACATTATTCATTAGTAAGGCAATACAGATCAAAACCATAATTTAGTATCAGTTCACATCTGTGAGGCTTGTACCCTCCCCCCCAAAAAATTAACATGTGCTGGTGAAGGTGTGGAGAAAAAGGAACTCTCAGATACTGCTGGGGGAATGTAATATGATAGTGATGGTGGCATGTATAATGTGGTGCACTTACTGAAAATATCAATAGTATGGAGAGACCTCAAAAAATTAAAATGAGGACAGGCAAGATATTTCACCTGAAGAGTGTTCCTGCTTTGCCATGTGCACATCCCAGATTTGGGCTCAGTGCGCATCTCACTGGAGGAAGCTTTGGTGTCATGTTATCTTTCCCTTTGTCTCACTCTTTCTATCTGAAAAAAAAGTCAGCTCAGAGCAGTAAAGTCTCAGTGCTGACAAAAACAAAAAACTCTAAATGAAACTACCATATGTTCCAACAATTCTGCTTCTAAGTATTTATTTGAAGAATATCAACACAGCAATTTAGGAAAGATTATAAATGTGATAGATACACATATATGTATAAATCCTTGTGTTCATTTTGCATTCTATTTAAGAGGTTCCACCATTCATAAGAAATCATGCTAGGTTTGGACAACAGCAACAGAGAATTCTGTATCAGTCAAAGTCACATTAAGTTAATGCAATGATAGGGGCAGCTCCTAGTGAAGCATACTTTGTCACAATGCAATGATCATTATGCTTTTCCTTTTCTTTCTTTGGGGGAATTAGACCAGGTTTATTAGGAACTGTAATAGGTGCATTGCACCAAAGTAAAAGACTCTGGGGTTGGGGGGAGGGCTCAGGCCCTGGAACATGATGGCAGAGGAGGACCTAGTGGGGGTTGAACTGTTATGTGGAAAACTGGGAAATGCTATGTATGTCCAAACTATTGTATTTTACTGTTGACTGTAAACCATTAATTCCCCCAACAAGGAAAAAAAAAAGAACTGCAATACATTTTGTAATGAGGAGGGAAGTAGACCTTTTTTCAGGCATTACTTCTAATTTATTTATATTTATTTTTATTGGCACCGGTGTTATTGCTGGGGCTCGATGCCAACACTAAGAATCCACCACTCCCAGAGGCCATTTTTTCCTTTCCTTTTCTTTTTTTCTTTCGAATTTTTACTAGATAGGACAGAGAGAAATTGAGATAGGATGGGGAGATAGACACCTGCACACCTGCTTCACCACCATGAATAATATATGTGCTTAACCAGTTGTGCTACTGCTCGGCCCTAAACCATTCAGATTAACACCATCCATAAATTAGGGTAATATATATATACCTGAAAACAAAAGTACACAATAGTCTGAAGTGAGTCAGTATGAAGTTCATAATGAAATAGTGTCTAACTAGACTTAGATACCTTCCTCACCTACTTCCTATTACACTTCCCTCAGTCACTCCAAAGCTAATCTTATCAAAGTAAGGACTACAAAAGCTGAATAAGGGCAAGAGACTGGCATACTTTAATGATGACTCTTTAGTCACTGTCAGGCACCCCATCAGCTGGGGCCCTGATATTCAGGGAGTCCTGAGATTCTCAAACAGACATGATGGGACTAGACCTCAAATCAATCCCTTTCCCCCATATTACCAGTCATCTCTATCAGGAACAACATAATAGACCCCTTTGTGGGCCCCCATAGGACTTTGCCCTTAACTTGGATCAAAAGCAGTAGAGAATGTTCCATCCTCTGAAGGGAGGCTGGACAACATACTCAACGCTACACCTGAGGAAGATGGGTCCTAATATTGGGGCAGCTTGGAACATTCCTACTTATGACCACAGAATGTGAGGTCAGATCTACAGGGACACAGAGGTCACATAGGCTCTTAAGCTGAATATGGACCCCAGATCAGATCAAATCGATGGGGTTTACAGTCAACGATATCTATATACCTTTCCCATATTTGGGAGCTACTCTCTTGCCTGATCCAGCTTTCTGGTCCTTTTTCAAGCCATGACATCATCTCCCCAGACGATAACTTGGATCCACCTGCATATCAGATTTCAGGCTCAGGGGAGAAAAAAAGCTAGTATAGCCACAGACCCTTTGGAATATAACTAAAATATGCCTACTAGCTATCTACAAAATGGAGACCCCCCCCCCCCTCCCTCAACTCTTCATTTGCACTACTCCAGCCTTTAGGTTCATAATTAGTCAATAATTTGTTTGGCTTTATATGTTAACTTTCTTTTCAGCCACCAGGTTCCAGATACTAGCATGATGACAACCATACTTCCCTGGACAGACAACCCCATGAATGTGTCCTGCAGCTCAGATTCCCCAGAACCCCACCCTACTAGGGAAAGAGAGAGGCAGGCTGGGAGTATGGGTCGACTTGTCAACACCCATGTTCAGTGGAGAAGCAATTACAGAAGCCAGACCTTCCACCTTCTGCATCCCACAATGACCTTGGGTCCCTCCCAGAGGGCTAAAGAATATGAGAGAGAGCTTATGTTCACACGGACCCATAAACTACTGCAAAATATATACCTGAAAGCAGAAGTACACTAGAGTTTGCAGTGAGTACCTCCCTAACACTTCCTCTCCACTATTCCAAGCTTGGGATCCATGATTGCTCAACAAATTGTTTGGCTTTGTGTGTTAACTCTCTTTTCAATCACCAGGTTCCAGATGCCACCAGGATGCTAGCCAGGCTTCCTTGGATTGAAGACCCCACCAATGTGTCCTGGAGCTCTGCTTCCCCAGAGACACACCTTACTAGGGAAAGAGAGAAGCAGACTGGGAGTATGGACCGACCAGTCAACGCCCATGTTCAGCGGGGAAGCAATTACAGAAGCCAGACCTTCTACCTTCTGCAACCCTCAATGACCCTGGGTCCATGCTCCCAGAGGGCTAGAGAATGGGAAAGCTATCATGGGAGGGGGTGGGTTATGGAGATTGGGTGGTGGGAATTGTGTGGAGTTGTACCCCTCCTACCTTATGTTTTTGTTCATTAATCCTTTCTTAAATAAAAAATTTTTTAAAAAAAGATAAATAAACAAACTTAAAAAAAAAAGAATAGGAAAGCAAAAGGGATGGGATGGGATGGGATACGGAGTTCTGGTGGTGGGAATTGTGTGGAGTTGTACCCCTCTTATCCTATGGTTTTATCAGTGTTTCCTTTTTATAAATAAATTAAAATAAAATAAAAAAATACTAACACTGTCTTACCTCTATTTTTTCCCATACAGCTTCATAATTGTCTTGGTGTTGAATATCCTGCATCAGTTTCTGGATTAAAGCAGATTTTGCAGCAGAATGACTTTCATTTTTTCCAGAAGATGAGGCTCTCTCTGACTTCTCACCAATATATTTTTTCATGCCAGAGAGAGGCATGCACAACTCTTCATCAGAAAGAATGTCACTCAGGGGCCCAGATTCAATGCTCTCTCCCAGTGAAGAGGCTATATCACTGGATGAACTTGGAGACGACCTGCCTAGCCTCATATGCTGCTTCTTCTTCACATGGTACACTGGGTAAATCTCAGAATCTGAATTCATTTCAGAGAGTTCCCAGTCATCAATATTCTGGATGGTTTCTCCTCTGGGTTTCTGAGGCAGAAGCTTTGTTAAGTTCTCCAACTTCAAAGCTAATACTTCTGTCTGCTTCAGGTGAGAGGGCAGGGCAAGGTATTCATCAGAACCATACCAGGCTTCCACAACCTGGCCATTCCTGGTAATGTGACCTGGAGGAGAGGACTGACTTTTTTTCTTTTTGTGTTTCAGAAGAAGAGGCACAGGAGACATGATGTTGTCTGAGCCTACAGAAGATTCACCGCTTTGAGTAAAAGGTGGTGAACTGGATGTTTCTGACTGCGCTGACAACTTGGCCTTCCAGCTTCTTTGATTACATGGTTCAAATGAGGATGTGGAAGCAGAATCTGTTTCTGTGGTCTTGGAAGTGCCTGAAGGAATCCCATTCAGCACTACTGAGTTCATGTTTTCTGTGTGCTTCCCTGAACTGGTTTGCATTCGACACCGAGGCAGCTCTCCTGGGGTCTTGTGATGCTTTTTAAGCCTAGGCTTCTCTTTATGGAACTCGTTAAGGCGTCCAAGGCTGGAAGACATCTCCTTCATGTGATGTTTGACTGTGTTTTCAAGATTCCCATCCCCTACCTTGTGCAAACACTCATATGACTGGCTAGCAGCAGAAGGGATGCTGGGGTAGGAAGACTGTAATATCAGACAAAGCTTGGATCTGTCAGGAGGATCCACCAGGGAAGGGGTGCTTCTGCTCATCTCAGGTTTGAGATAAGCCATCTGCTTCTTTCCAACAGTGCCTTTCATGTTAGTTGTGAAAGTTTTCTCTTTAAGAAAAAGCCCTCTTTTTGGCAATGTGGGCTGGGTGGGAGAGTCCTCATTATAATTAAAGCAATCTTGGATGGATCGTTTGGGGGTTGCATTTTCACAAGGAAGAGGCTGTTGGTTCTTTTCCCCAGGCTGAGAGGAAGTGTTGAATTCCTGCTTTGCAGTCTGAGAATCGGGTTGAACAGCTTTTGTGAGCTCTTCACCTGAACATGATGTCTCTAGCATTCCATCCAGTTGCCCCTCAGCTGTGGAACCATTGTTTATTTCATCTCTATCTTTGTTTTCTGCTGAAAGGGACATGTGAGGTGTGTCCTCACTAACTGCTTCACTGCAATTGGAAGAGATGGGGTCAGTAGCCACAGCAAGTAGCCCAACACTTCGTATCAGCTCAGGGAACTCCTTCTCCATGTCACTGTAGCTCCAAGAGTCAAAGTGTTTAGTTTTAACCTGATTAGAGGGCATATCACCCAGGCCACCAAGCAAATCTTCACTTGGGCTGTAGTCAGACAGTTCAAAAGCAGTAATGCCACAATCCAGAGACAAGTAATTTTGAGAGCATTTGATAGTTAACTGTCCTGAGTCATCTACTTCTGTTAAAGAATCAAGCCGGCCCTGAAACAGACAATGACAATGGCTTTAGTAAATGCATTATCAATTATACTCAATAGTTCTTCAAATGAAATCTCAGTAGAGGCCACAGTAAAGGTTAGAAACACACCATTTGCAATTGCTTCCGGTCTACCATATAGAAGAAGCATATTGTGATCAGTTATTACATGGCCTTATACAGTATCCCACGCTGAAGTATTTAAGGAATTTTCTATGAGTCTTGACAGAAATTGTCAAAGTCGGGACCGAGGAACCCTTTTACATTGCTGGTGGGAATGTAAATTGGTACAGCCTCCGTGGAGAACAGTCTGGAAAACTCTCAGAAGGCTAGACATGGACCTTCCATATGATCCAGTAATTACTCTCCTGGGGTTATACCCCAAGGACTCCATAACACCCAACCAAAAAGAGGTGTGTACTCCTATGTTCATAGCAGCACAATTCATAATAGCTAAAACCTGGAAGCAACCCAGGTGCCCAACAACAGATGAGTGGCTGAGAAAGCTGTGGTATATATACACAATGGAATACTATGCAGCTATCAAAAACAATGAACCCACCTTCTCTGACCCATCTTGGACAGAGCTAGAAGGAATTATGTTAAGTGAACTAAGTCAGAAAGATAAAGATGAGTATGGGATGATCCCACTCATCAACAGAAGTTGACTAAGAAGATCTGAAAGGGAAACTAAAAGCAGGACCTGATCAAATTGTAAGTAGGGCACCAAAGTAAAAACCCAGTGGTGAGGGGTAGACATGCAGCTTCCTGGGCCAGTGGGGGGTGGGAGTGGGCGGGAGGGATGGGTCACAGTCCTTTGGTGGTGGGAATGGTGTTTATGTACACTCCTAGCAAAATGTAGACATATAAATCAGTAGTTAATTAATATGAGAGGGGGAAATCAATTGTATGTCTCAAAGTTTCTCAAAAGACAAACTGGATCTTTTTAATATATAGGCTATGTTTTTGATATGCAGACTCTCTCAAAAGCCTAGACCAAGTAGATTAGAAGCATCCAATAGCACAGCTATATACAAGATACTGGCTACTGTACAGCAAACCATAACAAAGGGACTTTTCAAAGTTAACCCAATTAACAAATAATGTGATGATAATATTAACTATCGATTGTCTTTTTGGACCCTAAGATAGCAGGAACCTCACATCTCCACTATAGAGCCCCTACTTCCCCCAGTCCTGGAACCCTTGGATAGGGCCCACTTTCCCAGATGTGTCTCCCAATCCAAACCAAATAACATTGCATCCGCCGATCACAACCTAACCAACGCAACGATTGCCACCTCGACATGCTTCACCTCAGACTGTGTCCAGAGACTTCACGTGTGGAATGACAACTCTTCAGCTTCATTACTCGGGTGAGAACTTTCCTTTTATAGTACACTCTAATTTCATCTCAGGTAGTTCACTTTCTAACAAAGTCCCATAACCTAGATATACACCAGTTTCTGTGAGAGAGAGCTTATGTGCACACGTATCCATAAACTACTGCAAAATATATACCTGAAAGCAGAAGTACACAAGAGTTTGCAGTGAGTACCTCCCTAACACTTCCTCTCCACTATTCCAAGCTTGGGATCCATGATTGCTCAACAAATTGTTTGGCTTCATATGTTAACTCTCTTTTCAATCACCAGGTTCCAGATGCCACCAGGATGCTAGCCAGGCTTCCCTGGATTGAAGACCCCACCAATGTGTCCTGGAGCTCTGCTTCCCCAGAGACACACCTTACTAGGGAAAGAGAGAGGCAGACTGGGAGTATGGACTGACCAGTCAACGCCCATGTTCAGCGGGGAAGCAATTACAGAAGCCAGACCTTCTACCTTCTGCAACCCTCAATGACCCTGGGTCCATGCTCCCAGAGGGCTAGAGAATGGGAAAGCTATCATGGGAGGGGGTGGGTTATGGAGATTGGGTGGTGGGAATTGTGTGGAGTTGTACCCCTCCTACCTTATGTTTTTGTTCATTAATCCTTTCTTAAATAAAAAATTTAAAAAAAAAAGAAATTGTCAAAGTCAAGTAAAAATGTCTGTTCTTCCATTCACTTTTTATTTTAAAAAAATGGCATACTGTTCACTTCACAACCACCTTTTAACATGTTTATTGGTGATAATGCCATTTCTTAAGTGATGCCTTGAGTAATATGACTTTTTTGAGGGAAGGGGTAATGGGGGGCCAAAATAAAAGTAAAATCTCCCAACTCCACATGTGCCGGAGTGGTGTTCTGTTTCTCTCTCTTTATCTCTCTTTAATAAATGAAAAGTGAAACCTCCACTATCACTTCTGCACCTACCACAGTGCTAGATCATAGTAGATGCTCAATAAATAAGCTTTAAGTGATAAAATCAATAGAATTAAGTCTGTTAATGATTTGACTGGTAAGTCAAATATATATATTCACAAGCAGATGAGATGTTGAATTTGCTAGTATTAAAAGAAATAGGGGGGGTCGGGCGGTGGCACAGTGGGTTAAGTGCATGTTGCACAAAGCGCAAGGACTGGCGTAATGATCCCGGTTCGAGTCCCCGGCTCTCCACCTGCAGGGGAGTCGCTTCACAGGCGGTGAAGCAGGCCCGCAGGTGTCTATCTTTCTCTCCCCCCTCTGTCTTCCCCTCCTCTCTCCATTTCTCTCTGTCCTATCCAACAATGAACAACATCAACAATGACAATGATAATAACCACAACGAGGCTACAACAACAAGGGCAACAAAAAGGGGAGAAAAATGGCCTCCAGGAGTGGTGGATTCATGGTGCAGGCACCGAGCCCAGCAATAACCCTGGAGGAAAAAAAAAAAAAGAAATAGGGAGTCGGGCAGCAGGTTAAGCGCATGTGGCGCCAAGCACAATGACCAGCCTAAGGATCCTGGTACTAGTCCCCAGCTCCCCACCTGCAGGGGAGTTACTTCACAGGTGGTGAAGCAGATCTGCAGGTGTCTGTCTTTCTCTCCCCCTCTCTGTCTTCCCCTCCTCTCTCCACTTTTCTCTGTCCTATCTAACAAAGATGACACCAATGACAAAAACAATAATAACTACAACAATAAAAAAACAAGGGCAACAAAAGGGAAAATAAACAAATATAAAAAAATAGTTCATGACCAGCTTCTGTTTTTCCTCATTCTTTTGAAGGCAAATACAATTAATCTGCGAGAATATTAACGAGCTTCAAGACTTCTGTCATCTTAGCCCTCTGTCCTCCCTCTGCAGAATTTTCTTTTTCCTGCTTTTGCTCCCATTTGTTAGAAACTAAGTACCCACCTTTGTAATTTACAACTACAGGGAGGCGCTTTCTTCCCCCATGCTATAAAAAAACCAAAGTATTGCAACGGGAATTTTTTTTGTCTTTATCTTTAACTTCAGCTCATTATTGCAGTTTCTGGTATCACATAATAAGTGGGAACATTTTTGATTGATGATTTGTTTGGGACAGAAGATCCCTATGGCCTATCAAGCTTGAAGGGCAACTTATCTAACTTAGTCCCAAAGAAGATGCAGGGAGAAACATAAAAATGTAGGATTTCTATGTCCCTAGGTCTCTAATCTTCTGGAAGAGGAACAGATGAACAAACTATAATCTACAAATCAAACCTGATAAGATGAGTAGACTCTGTCCTTTCAACCAAAGTTATCCCAAAATTTGGTCTTTCTGAGATTTGGTCTTTCTAAGACTTTACATTAGGTTTTCTAGTTCTTTTCCTTTTCTTTTGAATCAGTCTTCTCTCCATTCGTATAGTTATCTTGCCCTTAACCCCATTCTCCTCACTCTTTTTTTTTTATAAATTTTTTTGAATTTTTATTTATTTTCCCTTTTGTTGCCCTTGTTGTTTTAGTTATTATTGTTGTTGTTATTGATGTCATCGTTGCTGGATAGGACAGAGAGAAATGGAGAGAGGAGGGGAAGACAGAGAGGGGGAGAGAAAGGCACCTGCAGACTGCTTCACCGCTTGTGAAGTGACCCCCCTGCAGGTGGGGAGCCGGGGGCTCAAACTAGGATCCTTACGCCAGTCCTTGCACTTTGCACCACCTGAGCTTAAACCATTGCGCTATCAACCGACTCCCTCTCCTCACTCTTACTCCCCAACACCCAGATAAATAACAGTGATGAAAACCCTCACTTACCTATTTATTGCCACTGGAGTTACCATAAGCTGGAGCTCAGTGCTGGCACCACAAATCCAACTACTCCTAGCAGCCATTTTTTCTTTTTTTTCTCCCCCCGCCCTTTCTATTATACTTGATAGGACAAACAGAAATTGAGAGTGGAGGGGGGATAAAGAGGGAGAGAGAAGAAGATATATACCTGCAGACTTGTTTCACTGTTTGTGAAGTGCCCTCTGTAGGTGGGGAGCAGGGGCTCACACACAGGTCCTTGCACATGTAATATTTGAGCTTAACTGGGTGTGCCATCTCCCACTCTCTATTTAACTTTTCTAAGCCTCAGTTTCACAACCATATATAGGAATGGCTGTTTACTATTATTTTTACATTTAATTTTCCTAATAACTTTCTTCTGTTGTCTGGCTGGCTGGCTTTTTTGTTTGTTGTTTGTGTTTTGCTTTTGTTTTTTAACCAGAGTATTTAGCTGTGATTTATGGTGGACTGAGGGGGATTGAATCTGGGACCTTAGAGCCTCATGCCTGACAGTCTTCTGCATAGCCATTAAGCTATCTCCCCCACCCTAACACCCGTGCTGTTTTATACAGAACAACCTGAACCAAAAGAAGATGCATAACTAGTAAAGAGGCAGAAACAAAGGGTCAGGCTAGGTCCTAAATGGAAATTACTCCACCTAGAGGTCACACACTGATCTCTGTTCTGCAACTTTCTCCTACCCATCAGATGGTATCATTACTGATATTATTTTTTTTTTTTTTTCCTCCAGGGTTATTGCTGGGCTCGGTGCCTGCACCATGAATCCACCGCTCCTGGAGGCCACTTTTTCCCCCTTTTGTTGTAGCCTTGTTGTGGTTATTATTATTGCCATTGTTGATGTTGTTCATTGTTGGATAGGACAGAGAGAAATGGAGAGAGGAGGGGAAGACAGAGAGGGGGAGAGAAAGGTAGACACCTACATACCTGCTTCAGAACCAGGATCCCTATGCCGGTCCTTGCGCTTTGTGCCACATGCGCTTAACCCACTGCGCCACCGCCCGACCCCCCATTACTGATATTATATCATTAATTTATTTTTGTTGTTACTGGGACTTAACTGCTTCAGAAAGACTTTTTCTGTTATAAAGACAGAGGCAGAAAAACAGAGAGAAAGGGAAAGAAACCACATCATTGAGCTTTCTTCAATGCAGCAGTGAGAGACTGGTTTAAATCTCGGTCATGAGCATGACAAAGCAGTCATACTATCCAGGTGAGTTATTTTGCCAATCTTGGATATTATTTTAAATTAACATAATACATACTCTAAATTTATTCTTCTCACTGCTATCATAGTATACTTTATAGACTGCAAATATGAATTTTTTTTACTTCTCTGTTTCAAGACCTTTATTAGCTTACTACTAATGCTCTATATTAAAAACCCAAGCCTCCCAAGCATACATACGCAGAGGCCCATCTCACATCATTCTCCATTCCCAGGGTACATCCAGCCAGTGTCCTCCTTTCTGAACACAATATGCTCCTCTTGCCTCAGGGCCTTTGCACACGGCATGTCCTTACTATGGAAAGCTCTTCCCACCTAGAACATCCCTTTACTACTTGATTTTCATTCATACCTCAGAACTTAAATTAAGTTTACTTCTTCAAGATCCCAAACCCTCACCTGTCACAATCTTTTCTTATAGGCACTCAGACAACTACATTGCTTTTTCTGCTAAGCACTTATTTCAGTTTGTAAATAAATTACATTGTGGTTATTTAGTCAGTTTGTTTCTCACACTATCTGTATCACAAGAATATAAATCACTTAGAAAATGGTGACTCACTAATGTTACATGTAGCACTTAACACAGTGATTTGTACAAAATAAGTACTCAAAAATATAGCTGTTGAATAATGAATGGAACATTTTAAAATGTATTTATATGCCTTCATGTAACTTATTCCTTTGATTATATAGTTTTATTTTATGACAGTGATTATAAGACCAAAGTTAAGGGTCAAATTTGAGTTCCAGTGCTGCTATGTCACATGAACAAGAGCCAGGAGCTTGATGTAGTCTCATTTCCTTCATTTGTAAAAATAAAATATGGGTTAGGCGCACACAAAGCGCAAGGACTGACGTAAGGATCCCAGTTCAAGCCCCCGGATCCCCACCTGCAGGGGGGGTTGCTTCACAGGTGGTGAAGCAGGTCTGCAGGTGTCTATCTTTCTCTCCCCCTCTGTCTTCCCCTTCTCTCTCCATTTCTCGCTGTCCTATCCAACAACAATGACAGCAATAACAACAACAATAATAACAACATCGATAAACAACAAAGGCAACAAAAGGGAAAAAAAATAGCCTTCAGGAGTACTGTATTCGTAGTGTAGGCACCAAGCCCCAGCAATAACCCTGGAGGCAAAAAAATAAAAAATAAAAATAAAATAAAATGAATAAAATAAAAAATAAAATAAAATAAATAAAATGATAGGCCTTGTTATAAGGCTCTGTCTTATTCACATGTTCTCTCTTATTAACCTCACAAGTCTGGGTAAGTGCCTATGCATAGGTGTTTGCTATTATAAATGTTAATGAAACAAACCAGTGGGAATACATTAAATTGAAAAGCTTCTGCACAGTCAAAGAAACTATCACACAAACAAAGAGACCCCTCACAGAATGGGAGATCTTCACATGCCATACATCAAACAAGAGACTAATCACCAAAATATACAAAGAGCTCAGCAAACTTAGCAACAAAAAAGCAAATGACCCCATTCAAAAATGGGCAGAGGATATGAACAGAACATTCACTACAGAGGAGAGCCAAAAGGCTAACAAACACATGAAAAATTGCTCCAGGTCGCTGATTGTCAGAGAAATGCAGATTAAGACAACACTGAGATACCACCTCACTCCTATGAGAATGGCATACATACATCAAATAGGACAGCAGCAACAAATGCTGGAGAGGCTGTGGGGACAGAGGGGCCCTTCTGCACTGCTGCTGGGAATGTAAATTGGTCCAGCCTCGAGCAGTCTGGAGAACTCTAACAAGGCTAGACAGACATGGACCTTCCATATGACCCAGTAATTCCTCTCCGGGGGATATACCCCAAGGACTCCCTAATACCCAACCAAAAAGATATGTGCACACCTATGTTCGAAGCAGCACAATTCATAATAGGTAAAACCTGGAAGCAACCCAGGTGCCCAACAACAGATGAGTGCCTAAGAAAGCTGTGGTATATATATATACAATGGAATATTACGCAGCTATTGAGGACAATGAACTCACCTTCTCTGACACATCGTGGATGGAGCTAGAAGGAATTATGTTAAGTGAGCTAAGTCAGAAAGATCAAGATGAGTATGGGATGATCCCACTCATCAACAGAAGTTGAGAAAGAAGAACAGAAAGGGAGATTCAAAGCAGGAGTTGACTGAATTTGGAGTAGGGCACCAAAGTAAAAACCCTGGGTGGAGGGTGAGGGTGAATGTTCAGCTTCATGGGGTGGGAGTGAGGGTGGGGGGGAGGAGGATGGGACACAGCCTTTTGGTGGTGGGAATGGTGTTTATGTACAGTCCTATCAATTTGCAGTCATATAAATCACTATTTAATTAATATGAGAGGGGAAACTGATTATCTAAAAAAAGAAATTAAGGAGGATGAAGGATAGGTTAGAGGGAGGGAGGAAGGGAGGGAATGAGAGCAACAGAGGGAGGGAAGATAGAAGATAGTAGGTGGTGGGGGCAGGGAAGATAGCATAATGATTATGCAATGGACTCTCATGCCTGAGGCTCCAAAGTCCTAGGTTCAGTCCCCTGCACTATCATAAGCCAGAGCTAAGCAGTGTTCTGGTGTTTGTCTCCATCTCTCTAAAAAATAAAATAAATAAAATATTTTTTAAAAGAAGATAATAGATGGTCAATAAAATATGGATATATGACATGAGACTACATCTCATTAAAGCAGACTGCTTTTTCTTTTTCCTAAATCTTAGAACTTTCTAGCCAGTCCTTTGGGAAAAAACAAACAAAACACCATAATCAAAATGTTTAATGTCCCACAGGCAGCCCTCCCCTATCCTGTTCTCAGAAAAGTCAACTAAATCTGGGTATGGCTAACTGTTAATCTTTCATACTACATTTTTAATATAAAAAAATCCTCCCTGAAAGTAAATATAAACAAAACCCAGCCTATATTTATGCATTTCATACCCTAAAAAGATCAATGGCAGACATCTACCCATGTATTTTTTAACACATTTAGTTTATTATTTAAGAGCATTCCTCAAGTCTTTTTTTTCTCTAGATTTTACTGTACAGAGGCAATTTTAAAGACAAAGTTTTTTTTAAAGCATTTTAGAGGACAAAAATGAAGTTTTATTTCTAAAAATGTTGTTTAGTAATATTCTAAGTTTCACTGCACCTCTTTGAACTGCCTTCTCAGCCAGTTTTCTAACGTTTTTAAATTTCAAAAAGGCTTCTTTAGATATGGAAGTAGAGGTAGAATTCATGTTTTGTTTTCCCCCTGACTTATGTCGGAAATACCACAATTACGCAGTACTATTATTAACAGCATGGCTATCTAGCAAAGATACCAATACTGCCAGTTAATATGCTATGAAGCAGTTTCCAGATGAAGGTTGTGTTTTAATTATCTATTTTATTTTATTACCAGAGCACTACTCATCTCTGGCTTATGGTGGTACAGGGGATTAAACCTGGGACTTCAGAGCCTCAGGCATGAGAGTCTCTTTGCATAACCAGTATGCTATCTACCCCTGCCAAAGGTTGTATTTTATGGAGATGGTAATTTATTCACTTTATTGCTGACTTCAATGTTGTCCCAGGCATCAAGGAGCCTTTTTATTTTTCCAATATTAAACAAGAAATTTTGCTTTGTTCTTCATTGATAACTGAAGCTCCAGTTCCAAATGCCTTCTTAGATCTCTTTTTTAATTACATTCTGCCACCAACTGAATATGAGATTTAATACTCATGACTTAGAGATTTGAAGATCTGCCTATAAAATGTGTCACGGTTACATCAGTGTCCATTGCTACTTCAGACTCAATTTTTGTCCCCTTATTGTTATTGAGGTAGATTTGGAAAAAGAATTATACTGTCTTAGTTATAGATATAGTAAAAAGCCCAGTATACCCCTTTCCCTATGTTTAACTACGTGGTGTTCTGTTATGCTTCAATCACTAACATATAAATTCATGAATCACTTATCAGAATTTCAGAGCCTCCACCCCCCAGAGTCCTTAGCCCACTTTACTACTGGCTATAAAAATTCTGAAATCCTAGGGCACCAAAGTAAAAACCTTGTGGTGAGGGGTAAACATGCAGCTTCCTGGGCCAGTGGGGGTTGGGAGTGGGTGGGAGGGAGGGGTCACAGTCTTTTGGTGGTGGGAATGGTGTTTATGCACACTCCTAGTAATATGTAGTCATATAAATCACTAGTTAATTAATATAAGAGGGGAAAATTAATTGTATGTCTCAAAGTTTTTTAAAACACAGACTGAATCTTTTTAATATATAGGCTGTGTATTTGACATGCGGACTCTCTCAAAAGCCTAGACCAAGTAGATCAGAAGCAACCAATAGCACAGCTATATACAAGATACTGGGTACTGTACAGCAAACCCTAACAAAAGGACTTTTCAAAGTTAACCCAATTACCAAATAATGTGATGATAACATTAACTATCAATTGTCTTTTTGAGCCCTAAGACAGCAAGAATCTCACATCTCCACTATAGAGCCTCTACCTCCCCCAGTCCTGGAACCCTTGGATAGGGCCCACTTTCCCAGATGCCTCTCCCAATCCATATCAAATAATATTGCATCTGCCGATCACAACCTAATCAATGCAACGATTGCCACCTCAACATGCTTTACTTCAGACTGTGTCCAGAGACTTCATGTGTGGAATGACAACCCTTCAGCTTCATTACTCGGGTGAGACCTTTCCTTTCATAGTATACTCTAATTCCATCTCAGGTGGTTCACTTTCTAACAAAGTCCCAAAAACCTAGATATACACCAGTTTCTGTGAGAGAGAGCATATGTTCACACATATCCATAAACTACTGCAAAATATATACCTGAAAGCAGAAGTACACTAGAGTTTGCAGTGAGTATCCCACTAACACTTCCTCTCCACTATTCCAAGCTTTGGGTCCATGATTGCTCAACAATTTGTTTGGCTTTGTATGTTAACTCTCTTTTCAGTCACCAGGTTCCAGATGTCATCAGGATGCCGGCCAGGCTTCCCTGGACTGAAGACCCCCCAATGTGTCCTGGAGCTCTGCTTCCCCAGAGACCCACCCTACTAGGGAAAGAGAGAAGCAGACTGGGAGTATGGACCGACCAGTCAATGCCTATGTTCAGCGGGGAAGCAATTACAGAAGCCAGACCTTCCACCTTCTACAACCCACAATGACCCTGGGTCCATGCTCCCAGAGGCATAGAGAATGGGAAAGCTATCAGGGGAGGGGGTGGGATATGGAGATTGGGTGGTGGGAATTGTGTGGAGTTGTACCCCTCCTACCCTATGGTTTTGTTAATTTATCCTTTCTTAAATAAAAATAAATAAATAAATAAATTTTAAAAAAATTATGAAATCCTGCCATTTGCAGCATGGGTAAATCTAAAGGATTTTATGCCAGTAAAATAAGCAGAGAAAGACAAAAAGGCATGGCTTCAGTTAGATGTGATATATACTGAAAGATAAAACAAATGAAAAGATTAGCTAAATAAAATAAACTCTTAGAATATAAAAACTAAATTTTCTAAAGGCTGAAATTATGAAAAAATAATATGGTAGTTACTTCCTGATGTCAGGGGGATGGATAAGAAAGTAAAACGCTGTGTCTGTGCGTGTGAGGTCCAAGTCGGACCCTGGTACCTAACTTGTGAGACTGGAGCTTTGGTGTCCTCCCTCCTCCTCTCTCTCTCTTTTTTGCCCTCCCTCTCTTTTCATAACACCAACAATCTTTAAAATAAATATTATTTCCATGATGAGTTCAGCCTACTAACCTAAAGCATTATCTCCCTCCTCTACACCTGAAACAGTACCTGCATTTTAACTCAATTTAAGCCATCAGACTTGACTATACGGACAATATGAAGATACAGATATATGATTTTAATCTGGTGTCAACCTTCATTCAGTTCAAATCTAGCACATACTCAGTTATAATTTAGACCGTCCCATAAGTGCTATAGAAGAGCTCATTGAGTTCTATGATGGAAGTGCTCTGGGAAGACCAATAAATTCCCATTTAGAGGCTAAGAGTCACTTAACTAAAATACTTACCACACTATCTGGTATTTGGTTATTTACTAATCAATATTTGCTATTATGTTAATAGCTGTTAACAGACTACCTGTGTGAGGTTGAGAGAGTCACACAGGTGACTCTCTCAACCTCAGTTCTCTTAACATGCATGTTGGATACAATAATATTATCACCAAAATAAGGGTTATAGCATCTGCCTGGTCTACCTCACAAAATTGTTAAAGGATCTAAGGTTCGTGTTATCAATATACCAGTTTTACTTAAGAATAAAAGAATTCATTTGGACTCAAGTTTATAGTATCAATTCTTCAAGTATTCATCAAGAATAGCAGTAAACTCTTAAATCTACTCTTAATATGAATACAAAAATTAATTTTTCTAAATAACCAATTTAATTATGGCAATTCCCTGAACAAATCTTCTACCAGACCTTTTGAATATGGCTTTTCACTTTCATAATCTGACTTTTGCATACTTTTTAGTTTAGATCCTGCCTGTTAGGTCCTTGTTATTTTTGCTCCAGTCTTATCTATTGATTATAGCATTCTTCTCATCTAGAACATTTTCTACTCTTCACCAGTCTAATCCTGCTTCTACTTCTGGTCTCAGGTTAGAATCACTTTATCTAGAAGTTTTTCCCTCTCTGAATTAAATGCTATGTCTTTGTTCTCCAGTAGTTTTACAAAGCCTAGCCTTAATGTACCTTTATCTCTATCCTTTACTAGATTCTTAGCTCCTTGAAGACAAAGATCAAATTTTGATCACTATTAGATTTGATCTTATAATTCCTGACACATTATAAGTACTCAATAAATATTTTTCAAGTAGTTGAATGAGGAAGAGGAAGCCAGGTTAGTACCAACTGTGAATAGTATCTCTGCAAACTGCTAGAAGAAAATTAACTCTGCCTAAGGCCTCATTCATGTTCGATGGGTCCTAGCCACTATACCTAACTTCACAGCCTGGCTGAAACCATGCTCATTTATCTACAAAGAATTCTAATTCCCTATCTCTAAATGGAACCATTCAAGGGATCACATTCAACAAAGCGTTACCTGGGTTCAAAGAAAATACCCACCTCTTTTGTCTCTTCTGAGAAAGCTTGCAAAATGTCTGTCTGCCTTGTGTAGTTGCCATTGGCGTCCTGCAGACCTTGCAGAATGCGTTCCCGCAGAACCAGCACAGAGACTCGGAGCTGGTGCCAGAGGAGCTGCACTGCGTGGATGTCCACAATCACGTTGACAGAGTAAGACAGCAGCTTTAGAGAGAACTCAGTTTCAAGGAGGGCATGGATTTGCTCAACATGGTCTGAAATATCTTCACAGATGTCCTGCAGTAAAGAAAAGCAACATATATGAGGGCTGCCTTGTTTTATCCTAGTTGCATACAGTTCTGGACACTGGGCCTTGAGGGCATACAGGTAATTTGACTTTTTTCTAACAAGCAAAAATCATGCTGTTCTTTCAAAGACCCAAACTGAAATTTCAATGAGAGATTTACCACACAAATCTACTCACTGCTCTCCTTTTACTTTTTAAAATTGTTTTTATGATTCTGGGATAAGAAATAAATGCTGTTTTCTTTGCTACAGGTAAGTTCCACTGAATATATAATATTTCAGGTTGGAAGCATCACCTATACACCTAACATGAAGAGGGACAGGCTAGAACCTCTGATCCATAAGAACCCCTAACCACTATATATATACTTTTCTTTCTCTCCTTTTATAAGTTTTATTTATTTATTATTGGCTATTGGCTAGAAAGAGAAAGTGAGAGGAGAGGGCAAGATACAAAGGGAAAAACACAGAGAGACACCTGCAGTCCTGCTTCACCACTTGTGAAGCTTCCCCTCTGCATATGGGAACCACAGTCTTGAACCCAAGTCCTTATGAACTGTAATATGAGCGCTTAACCAGGTGTACCACCACCTGCCCCCCAGACACTTTAAATGAAACATGAGACCTTCAATATAAGGAGCAATAGTCATTTTCCCACAGACATACACTGTTATTTAAATTAATAACAGATACTCAAATTTTAACCTATACTCTGCAAGCACAGACACCTATGACTCAAAACCAGGGACAGAGATGTAGGTCAGTGGTAGAGTCGCCAAGAAACCCAAGTATAGAGAGAGGTTGGGAGTATTGATCAACCTGTCAACACCCATGTTCATCGGGGAAGCAGTTACAGAAGCCAGACCTTCCACAACTGCACCACATAATGATCCTGGGTCCACGCTCCCAGAGAGTTAAAGAATAGGAAAATTATCAAGGGATGGGATAGGATATGGAGTTCTGGTGGTGGGAATTGCATGGAATTGTACCCCTCTTATCCTATGGTCTTGTCAGTGTTTCCATTTTATAAATAAAATTTTTTAAAAAATAAAGAAAAGAAACTCAAGGATAAAGAAATACAAAACACAATTTTGTTTTCAAGACCCAGACATTTCTGTCAGATATTCACCATATATGTATACAAGAGAGAGTGAAGGGAGATGGAGAGAGACTAAGAGCAAAGCTTTTTTTTTTTTTTCTGTCACATGTGGTGCAAAGTATTGAGTTCAGGGTCTCATGCATGAAGAGAATCTTCATCATAAAGAATGTCTTGAGGGGTGAGGTGGGTGAAGGAGCTGATCTAGACATTTTAATAAAACCATTTCTAAGTTAAAGTTCCCATCTCTTCTGCACATGCAATCAGGGTAGGCAGATTTGGTGTCTAATATGTCATTTGTCCTTACACATTCCCAAATTTCTATTGAGCTGTCAGAGGCAAGAGGCATCAGTGGTAATATTTACTTGGGCAATTTAAAACCATTAAGCAGAAAATGATGTAGATGTCAGCAAAAGTGCTTTTCAACTCAATTTAGTCATGCATCAGGGATTTTTATGGTAGGACTTTTATTTATGATTTTTGTTAAGGCTAACATTTTAACATAGCATTTGAGTCCTGAGTAATCAATTTGAGTATTTAAAGCAGTTATTCAAACTGGAAACATAATATTCCCGTTTTATTTAATTCAATTACTATCTTTAACAAAAATCAAAGGGCAAGGGAGAGAGCTTAATGTGTTAGAGCATAGAATTTGTATGCCTAAGGTCCAAGAGGCCTCAGGTTCAATCCCTGGCACCACCATAAGCCAGAGCTGAGCAGTATATTATTGTATATATCTGTCTGTCTGACTCATAGTAATAAACCATTCTTAAAAATAAATAAAAACTAAAGTACAACCTATACTTAATAATATGTGATAATAACCCCTACAAATCTACTTAAGCGTGACGTAAAGTTGTGCTAAATTTTGAATAATTATTATCTCATTTAAGTAAATGTTCTAAAGTTAGTTCTTAAACCTCAAGAATTAATTGGTAGTAGTGATACAAACTGATGGCAATAATTTGAAATAGATTAAAAGTTTATCAATAAACTGTTATGATCATAATTATGTAAAGTTCTTCCAGAGGTGGTCCATTGGCATATTTAGTCCAAAGATGTGTTGCAAAACTTACATCACATTGTCACTGTCAGTAAGTACATAGGGATCAATCACATTATCTAGTCCCTGCTGGACTCCACACAAAACAACAGATCTTGGGGCTGGATGGTGGCACACCCGGTTAAGCACACGCACAACAGTGCACAAGGACCTGGGTTCAAGCCTCCAGTCCTCACCTACAGGGAGGAAGCTTCACAAGTGGTGAAATGGGCTGCAGGTGTCTGTCTCTCCTCTATTTCCTGCTCCCTTTCAGTTTCTCTCTGTCTCTATCGAATTAAATAAATAAATTTTTTTAAAAGTTTAAAAAAGAACAGGTCTCTGTTGCTATCGTCATATATTCCATATTACCTGGGATCTCAGCAAATACTAACTGAGGGCATCTACTGCGTTTATCCTTCACACCTCTTATTCCTGATACCTCAACCACAGTACCTCTGAGGATACTCATTTCTATGTAGCACAGTATAACCCTCAGTTATTCCCATCCTCCTAGTGTTACCCTCTTTGAAATTCTTAGTACTTACCCCATTCCACTGTGAGAAATTTTCTTAGCTTTTTTTTCTTCCAGGGTTATCCCTGGGGTTTGGTGTCAGCACTACGAATTCATTGCGCCTGGCAGCCATTTTTTAAAAATTATTATTACTGGATAGTACAAAGAGAAATTGAGAAGAGGGGAGATGGGGAGAGAGAAAGATCAACACCTTAACACCTACTTCACTACTTGTAAAGGGGACCCCCTGCAGGTGGGTAGCAGGGGCTCAAACCAGGATCTTTTCGTGGGTGGATCCTTATACTTCATACTATGTGCACTTAACCTGGTTTGCCACTGCCCAGCCTCTTTATACAGTCTTTTTTACTATGAAAACCACATGCCAAATTATATGTCTTTCCTCCTCTTACTTGATTTGGCTTCTTCATAATGGAAGTAGCAATTTATTTAGATCCAGGTCATAGTTCAAGTTTATCAAGAAACTATCCAGGAAAAACAGTCTCTTAGGGGCACTAAAGAAAGCATCCACAGGGCCAGCTGTTTTGGGTTTCCACACCCTCCTCCTTATATTGGGCTGTCGTAAAAAGTCATGGCATATTTTTTTCATTTCTTTATTGGGGGATTAATGGTTTACAGTCAATAGTAAAATATAATAGTTTGTACATGTATGAAATTTCCACATAACAATACAATCCCCAATAGGTCCTCCTGTACATGGTGCATTCTTTCTATGTTTTTCCATGCAAAAATGCATGGTGACTTTTCTGAAAACCCAGTGCAACTGCAAAATGTAAATCTATCCTGTTCTCACAGAATCTGATTGGCCCAGTGAGAAAATAATACCCTTTCCACAAATGCTGATCTCATTCTGCTAAGTGTTTTGGCAACGTGCACTCGCATGCAGTCCTGATGGAATTCTGAAATTGAATAATGTATATAATGATATGACTTGCTAAAATCTATTTACTTAATTGTTTGCATGTCCTCTACTCTGCCAGAATCATCTGGTTTGACAAAAGTACATGCACATACAACCTGTAGAACAGAACTACTGATGAACTTGTAGGTTGTGTGGTTGCAAATGAGTTTGTATTTCCAACTTCTTCCAAACATGGAATATACTTTGAACATTTGGTTATAGGTTTATTTAGAAAAAAATTATCTGTTTTTGTTTGCTTGTTTTTACCACAATACTGACCAGTTCTGCAACCTCAGAACCTTAGACAGGAATGTTTGTTGCATAAATCACTGTGCTATCTCCAATTCTGAGTTTTACAGTGTTTGTTTTTGCCCCCAGGGTTATTGGTGGGGCTCAGGGCCTGCACAACTCTACCTCTCCAGGTGATCATCTTTCCTCCTTTCTTCTAGATAGAGGTTGAGAGGCAGAGAGACAGAGGATAGACATAGCTGCACCTTTCCACTGCTCCTGAATGCCCCCCACCAAAGGTGCTCCTATGTAGTGTGTTGGGGATTTGAACCCAGATCCCTGTGCGTGGAAGTGCACACACTCTGCAGGGTAAGCTACCTGCTGCCCCCTATTGAAATATGGAAAAAAATCTAAATTCCCTTGTGCTTCTGTATAAATGTTGAAAAAAGATTTAAAGAATAAACGGTTTATCTCCTGAGTCTGAACTTTTGGTAACTAATTCATGGGCTTATGAGACTAGCTTATTTACTCCTGCCTATAATTGGTTATTATGTGGTATCTATAACATACATCCCATAATACTGTACCGCCTAATAAAGCTTTGACTGAACCTGCTTTTAGCCACACCACAGCCGAGGCCATTATGCGTTTCAGCAAATTCCTTTTATTTTAAATATAACACACTAATATAACTAACTTCCTATGAATATTATTACTTGGTAACAAGATTTAATTCATATAATTTGTGAAGATTATATCATCATCATTATATGATATTTCACTCAAGAGGCTCGGTTTATCTTGTAATCTGAATGTTCTCTTCAATAGAGGATAAGCTCCCCAGCTCCTCTTTATGTTCTAATGGTTACTAGTAAGCTGGGTGTCCAATAATTTTAGATATATACTTTAAAAGATTGACAATGAATAAAAAAATACTTTCTGTAAATAACTGTTCAGTTTTATTTTATTTTTTTAAATTCTATTCCTCTGGTCTAAGTGCCTACTTTTGTTTCACTACCAGGCAGGATTTTTTTTAATTTATAAAATTAAAATAATGACAAGACTATAGGATTAGAGGGATACATTTCCACACAATGCCTACCCACAGAGCTCCATATCTAACCCCTCCCTTGATAGCATCCTATTCTTTATCCCTCTGGGACTATGGACCCAGGATCATTGTGGGGTGCAGAAGGTAGAAAGCTTAGCTTCTGTAATTGCTTCTCTGCTGAACATGGGCGTTGGCAGGTCGATCCATACTCCCAGCCTGTCTGTCTCTTTCCCTAGTGGGGCAGGGATCTGGGGAGGCAGGGCTCCAAGACACATGGTGGGGTCCTCTGCCCAAGGAAGTCAGGTTGGCATCATGGTATCAACTGGATCCACCAGGCAGTTTTGATGACTCTAGCCCTGTAGCACAACTTGAGGACAGGAAGTGTGATGCCTCCAGTCATGTTCTTTTTTTCTCAAGAATTTTTTTAAGTATTTTCTGGTTCCAGACAAACTTTTGTAGCTTTTGTTCTGTTCTCTTAAAGAAATTTGGTGGTACTTTGATGGGAATGGCATTATATCTGTATATGGCTCTGGGAAGGATGATCTTTTTGACAATGTCAATTTTTCCAATCCAGAAATATGAGGTATCTTTCCATTTCTTTGTACCTGTTTCTATTTCTTTGAATAGTGACTTATACTTTCAGTGTGCAAGTCTTTCACCTTTGTTAACTTTATTCCTAGATACTTGACTGGTTTTGCTGCTAAAGGAAAAGGATTTGCTATCTGAATATCTTCTCCATCCAGTTTAATGTTTTCACATAGGAATGCCATTGTTATTTATTTTTTTGTTTGTTTTTCCACCACAATCAACACAGAGGCAGGATGCCTGTACAACTAATACATTACATTATTCTTGGTGGCCATTCCCCCATTTTTTTAAATTCATTTTGATAGAGACAGAGAGAAATTGAGGGGAGGGAGAGATAGAAAGGGGGAGAGATAAAGAGCCACCTGTAGCACTGCTTCACCACTCATGAAGGTACCCTCTGCCAGTGGGAAGCAGGGTCTAAACCAAGGACTTCGTACATGGTAATATTTGTGTTCTACCAGGTGTGACACCAACCAGCTTCAATATTACTAGGTTCTATTTTACACTGATTGTGTAGTCTGTATAAATACTATACAGGTGCCTAAGGATTCCCAGGAGTTTCTTTTGTAATATGAATATATATATAATTTATTATTAATAAATATATAATATGTGTGTGTGTTCATTCATATATATTTTTTCCACAAGTACTGGCTGATTTACATCTTCTCTTCCTATCTGTATCTCTTTAATTAATTTCTCTTACTTAATTGATATGGCTACAACTTCCAAGATTATGTTGAATAGTAATGGTGAAAGTGAGCAACCCTTCTTGTACTTCATTAAAAAGAGAAAGTTTTCAGGTTAAGCGCAAGGACTGGCATAAGGATCCTGGTTCGAGCCCCCAGCTCCCCACCTGCAGGGAAGTCGCTTCACAGGCAGTGAAGCAGGTCTGCAGGTGTCTATCTTTCTCTCCCCCTCTCTGTCTTCGCCTCCTCTCTCCATTTCTCTCTGTCCTATCCAACAACAACGACATCAATAATAACTACAACAATAAAAAGGGCAATAAAAGGGAATAGATAAATAAATATTTTTAAAAATTTTTTAAATCTAAAAAAAAGAGAAAGTTTTAAATTTGGGGGGAAAAAGATTACTGAAACATGCCACAATGTGGATAAATCTCAAAGGTATTATGCCACATGACATAAGTCAGTGCTAAAGGGTTACACAGTGCCAAAGAGCAGCATCCTGTATAATGACCTTGGCAAGAGAGACTTAAAGACAAAGTCTTTTTTTTTATAGTGAAGAAGAATAGACTTAGTTAGTACACAGGAATTGGGATTAGGTGGACACATGATCACAAATTGACAGCATGAGAGTTTTGGGAGGAGTTAGGAAACTGTTCTTTATCTTAATTGTGGTGGTAGGGATCTAAATCTACACAAGGACTAAAAATAATTTGAAGCTGTGTACACCAAAAAAGGTTATTTTTTCCTGCATGATAGTTGTTAAACTAATAAAAAGAAAATAAGTTTATAATCCCCTAGTGAAATTAATATAAAAAATTCATTTGGGGGAGTTGGGCAGTAGTGCAGCGGGTTAAGCTCACTTCACATGGTGTAAAGCACAAGCACCAGTCTAAGGATCTCGGTTCAAGCCCCCGGCTCCCCACTTTCAGGGAAGTCACTTCACAGGCAGTGAAGCAGGTCTGCAGGTGTCTGTCTTTCTCTCCCCCTCTCTGTCTTCCCTGACTCTCTCCATTTCTCTCTGGTCCTATCTAACAATGACAACATCAATAACAACAACAATAATAACTACAACCATAAAACAGCAAAGGCATCGAAGGGGCATAAATAAATAAATATTAAAAAATTCATTTGGGTGTAACACATTCCCTTTAGTCTTGAAAACTATAAATAACACAGCTCTCAAGGTCATGATTCTACAATCACTATCCCTAATCCAATAGTTTACACATTATTTTCTAGCATAAACGAAATAGAGGCTAATCTGGAGCTCCTCTCCAAATAAATTAAAACAATTGGCAGTGATTAACAATATATTTCAAAACTGCACAGAACCTTTTCTACATATTTTACTGTGTTAATATGGAAACGTGATGCTTTCCATTTTCCTGTTTAATGCACATATGTAAGTTGTCCCTGTGGCATTGAGAATTATTCAAAACATAAAAAGCATCGCATACATTATATTGCCAAATGCTCACTTCATTCAATCTTCCAGACTCTATGAGGGCTTATAATTGCAGCTGGTGCTGCCTGCATTGAGACAGGAACCTGCTGTGGTTACCGGAGTCACCAAAACAAACACTGACAGGACCTGAGACTTTTCACAAATAAACTCATAGCTAGTTCTGTTAGCGCTGTGGGTGTCTCTCTTTCTCCCTCCCTCCCTCTCTCTAACCTTCTTCTATATTTCGTTGTCTCTATCAAAAGAAAAAGAAAAAGGAAAAATCAATGGCTGCAGAAGCCATGGAGTCATCGTGCAGCCACAAGTTCCAACAATAACTCTAGTGGAAATTAATTAATAGATTAAAATCAAAACAAATGTGCCCTTCTTTCTTCTAGTTGTGTAAGTGTAACCTTCTTCAGTGTCTGCTCATTATACAGGATCTGTATGGAGCTTCATCACAAGGTATCATGTCCACTCTGAATCATTCACCAAAACAACTTGATCATCTTGGATCAAGATTCTGCCAATGAGCACCAAATTGCCAGTTTCCTGGATTTTGCAGGCATATGAAAGGAAAGCGGAACTTCTAGCAGCCTCCCCACTCAGGTACTGAATCATCACCTGACAATCAAGTTTCATTTTATCCCCAAAATACAGGCCCATTCGTTGCTCTCTGCTTTTTGCTTTCTTTACATGTAATCCTCAAACACAGCAGCTAGTCACCTACAACCTACCTCTCTATTGAAACAAATAGTAACTGACAGATATTTCTTCATTCATCTGCACCTGCATTTTTTTCCTTTTCTTCATCCCCTGAAATTAATATCACTGTTTCTTTCAAAAAGCTCTTTACTTAAATTTGCCCAACTTAAATTTGTCCAACGTACAGAGCATTTTCAAATGATTTTTCTAAAGTCCATGTGAATTAAAGCATACTTTAAAAGATAATTCTCCACTTCTGCCTTTTTCCATTCAGATTCATAATCTTTGACCTTCCTAGTCTCCAGAGCCATTACAGAAGAATGACAAATTATGTCAATATCAGTGAGCTGAAGAGAAGTAGGACTAGGTACTTTTGAAAAATATATTTTAGTCTTACCAAAAATGCTGTGTCATCATGACTATTCATTTTGTTTGCTAGAAACTGTAGAAATGAATTTTTAAAGAAGTGTTTTACATTATATTCATATATGTGTATGTGTTCATTATGAAAAAATAAGCAAGAAGAGGGGATTGAGTAGTGACACACCTGGTTGAGCACACAAGTTATACATAAGAACCCAAGTCTGATCCCACCTGCAGGAGGAAAGTTTCACAAGTGGTGAAACAGTACTGCAGGTCTCTCTCTCTCTCTCTCTCTCTCTCTCCCACTCCTCTCAATTTCTTTCTGTCCTATCTAATAAAAATATTTTTAAAAGAAGAAGGAGGAGGAATAGAAAGGCAAGAAGAAGAAGAGAGAGGAGAAAAAGAAGATGAAAATGGAGGAAGGGAAGGGGAAGATGAAGAAGAGGAGGAGGAGAAGGAGGAGGAAGAAGAAGGAAGAAGAAGGAGGAGGAGGAGAAGGAGGAGAAAGAGGAGAAGAAGGAGGAGGAGAAGGAGGAGGAAAGGGGAGGGGGAGGAGGAGGAGGAGGAGGAGGAAGAGGAGGAGGAGAAGAAACAGATGCAGAAGCAGCGGCGGCTGCTGGGAGCAGTTGGTCCTTGTGGGCCCTGAGCTCTAGCTATAGCCCTGGTGAAAATAAATGAAAAAGGACCAAAGAGATTATTACCTTACACAAGTATATTTTAAGATGGTGTAATTGAAGGGAATACCATAGTTATTTTAGAAAAGAAATTTATTGGTAAGCTCTTTGACTTAAAACCTACATATTAATACAAAAATGTATATTACCAACTATTAATGTCATTATCAGTTGATTATGAAAACTGCAGTTTTTCTTAAATTGTTTTTTATTTATTTATATTCATTCAGGTTTTTTTGTTTTTGTTTTTGTTTTTTGCCTCTAGGATTATTGCTGGGGCTCAGTGTCTGCACCATGAATCCACTGCTCCTGGAGGCCATTTTTCCCCCCTTTTGTTGCCCTTGTTGTAGCCTTGTTGTGGTTAATATTGTTACTGTTGATGTCATTCATTGTTGGATAGGACAGAGAGAAATGGAGAGAGGAGGGGAAGACAGAGAGAGAGAGAGAAAGACAGACACCTGCAGACCTGCTTCACCACCTGTGAAGCGACGCCCCTGCAGATGGGGAGCCCAGGGCTTCAACCGGGATCTTTACGCCAGTCCTTGTGCTTTGCACCACATGCGCTTAATCTGCTGCACTACCGCCCAACCCCCTCATTTAGTTTTTTTGTTAACCTCCATGCCTTTGCAGGGGATTCAAGCCTGCACAGTTCTACTACTCTTTTTTTTTTTTCCAGACAGAAACTGAGTTACAGAAAGGAAGAGAGTGAAGGAAAGATATTATAACACTTCTCCACCACTCATGAAGCTTCACCTTTGTACAGGCCAAAGGTTTAAGCCTGTGTTTGAGACATGTTAAAGTATGTGCTCTCCCAGGTGAAGTATCCCCCAGGTTCTGAAAAAGTATTTTTCAAATATACTAACTCAAAATATACTACCTCCTATATTTCCCTCCTTCCAAAAGCATACTTAAAAAATAAAATAAAGTGTTAAAGAAAATATTGTAGAATTTACATATTTTCTTTGTTTGCTTAGTGGTCTATCTGTCATTCTATTTTATTGAGGTCTGTCTGCCTTAGATAACTCCTGTATGACAATGTTACATTTATCTATTTTGCTTTATAGAGTGTTAATATAAGTGTACCATATGCAAATAGATTCTTAATGCACCCTGTTATTAGTGATATCTAATTCATGAACCATGAAATAGAAGCTTGAAGATGATCGTGAGAAAGAAAAACTGAATTACAAGAAGTTTCTAGATCACTTTGTACCAGACACTTTATACATTTGTTAGAAGAGTCAAGTTTTTAGCTCTTGTATATTCTGGTTTCTCGTAACCCAAAGACAGCTGAGCCTCAGTTTCCTCTCTTATAAAGATAGCGTAGTATTAATGGTCTCTATTCTCAAATTCTAAGATTTTCATTCAAATTCTTCCTGTTTATTAAAGTTTTTGTGCACCCTCTATAATGTATATCTTCAGTTTTCAGATACCAATACCTTTAGCAATTTAGTTTTTTCACCTGAAATGGAAATTTTCTAATAACTCAAAATATTAAAGTATTTTGTTATAATGGTCTTAGAGGTTCACTTACAAATGCTTCCTTTTGATCTATTCATGGTCTTTATGCTAGGAGAATAGGTAAGGAGATAAAAGCCTCATTTGGGATATCATTGCTGACTCATGGGATGACCTTGGGAAGTCAACCTCTTTGATGTAAGAGAGAGAGAGAGAGAGAGAGAGAGAAAGAGAGAGAGTGTACACACCTCCAGGGCTATTGCTGGGGCTCAGTGCCAGCACTAGAAATCCAATTCTCCTAGCAGTCATTTTTTCCATATTTTATTTGATAGGACAGAAAGAAATTGAGGGAGGGGAAGATAAAGAGAAAGGCAGACAGCTGCAGACCTGCTTTACTACTTATGAAGCATCCTCCCCTGCAAGTGGGGAGCTGGGGGGCTGGGACCCAGATCCTTGTGTGGGTTCTCATGCTTTGTATTATGTGTGCTGAGCTTAACCAGATGCGGCACTGTCTGACCCCCTAGATGTACTTTTTATATATTTAGATCACTAAGACCATGTTACAAGTTCTAAAGATGTGTTTCTATGTTTTCCACCCCATATAAATATGCACAGCAACTAGTTTGGATGTTGATTTGTATTAGGACGCCTACAATATGCCCTTTCAGAACTAACATTATAGACACAAGTTTTCAAATTTCACATCTGAAAATCTGGAACAGGAAAGGAAACCACAGTAGATTGTAATCCCATGAAACACTCGTTTTAGAGGCCACTAATTTTCTGAGATAACAACATATCCAGATCCTAAAGCCAATGTAGAGCAGATGGAGATGCAGGTCACCAATTAAACTTATGGAAAGTCCTTAACGCATCTATTAGGCCAGTAATTTCTTTCCCAGAAATCTCAACTATGCCAGTAATAGGTCTACCTGCTAAAGTGCTACCTCAGAGTTGCTTATAATAATTCAAACAACCAAAAGACTGAAAAAAGGAAATTGGTTTAAAATGCTGAGGTATCCCATATAACAAAAAATTCACAGGTGCTAAAAATAATCCTTCAAAATATCCTTAATGGGATTGAATGTTCAAAGCAAGTTCTTTTGTATAAGTGGAAGAAATGTGGTTTCTTATCAACAAAATAGGCTGAAAAAATGCAGAAGGCCTCTCACCCCCCACCTGTGGGGGGCATGCCTCACAAGCAGTGAATCAGGTCTGCAGCTATCTTTCTTTTTTTTTAATTTGTAAATACTTATTTATTTTCCCTTTTGTTGCCCTTGTTTTTTAATGTTATTGTTGTTACTGATGTCATCATTGTTAGATAGGACAGAGAGAAATGGAGAGAGGAGGGGAAGACAAAGGGGGGAGAGAAAGACAGACACCTGCAGACCTGCTTCACCACTTGTGAAGTGACCCCCAATGCAGGTGGGGAGCCGGGGACTCGAACTGGAATCCTTGCAGGTGTCTTTCTTTCTCCTTCTCTAGCTCTCCCATCCCTCTCAATTTCTGTCATATCAAATATAATAGGAAAAAAGAAGAAAACAAACTAAGATTTTCGGTTTTTTAATTTTTATTGGAATATTACGTAAGTTTTAAGTGTGCATCGTTTAAATATATATACACATAAATATATAAATATATGAGGGTGGGCGGTAGCACAGCAGGTTAAGTGCATGTGGTGCAAAGCCCAAGGACTGGCATAAGGATCCCTGTTCAAGCCCCCAGCTCCCTACCTGCAGGGGACTTCTCTCATCCTCTCTGTCTTCCCCTCCTCTTTCCATTTCTCTCTGTCCTATCCAACAACAATGATATCAATAACAACAATAATAACTACAACAATAAAACAATAAGGGCAACAAAAGGGAATAAATAAATAAATACTTTAAATATATAGAGATGTATAATTTACCACTAAAAGTCCATTTCTTGGCTTCACTATACAACTGACCCCTATTATACAATATACCCATCCCCTTTCCACATTCCCTTTTAGTAACAACTAGTTGGTCTGGCAGTCTACATGTTTATTATTGTTTTATTTAGTTACTGTATTTGTTTGGCTTCTCTATTTACCATGTATGAATTAAATCAGTGTTGGTCTTTATTTCACTAATACTTTATAGGTCCAACATATTGCTTCAAATAGCAGGATTTCATCCTTTTATATCATAGTAGTGTTATACTGTGTACATGTAGTACATATATTTTATTTAACGATCAATTGATGGATGCAACAAACACTACCCCCATCATATCCTGGTTCTTGTAAATGGTGCCATAATAAACATGAAGGTGCAAGTATCTCTTCAAATTAATGGTCTTGTATTTTTTAATGAAATAACCAGATGTTGAACAGCTGGCTCATATGAATTTTCACTTTCAGGCTTTTTCAAAAAAAATTTTACCTCTAGGGTTATCGCTGAGGCTCAATGCTTGCACTAAGCCCCTGCTCCTGGAGGCCATTTTCTCCCCATTTTTGTTGCCCTTGTTGTTGTTATTATTGTTGCCATTGCAGTTGTTGCTGGATAGGACAGAGAGAAATCAATAGGGGAGGGGAAGACAGAGACCCAGAGAGAAAAATAGACTCCTGCAGACCTGCTTCACCACTTGTGAAACCACACCCCATGCAGGTGGGAACTGGAACCAGGTCCTTGCGCTGCTCCCAGTCCAATTTGCATTCCTATAAAGGGTCCTTTCTCTTGCACCCTCTCCAACATTTTTCCCCTTTCTTATTTTGGGTGGCAGCCTTTCTCACAGATGTGAATTGATATCACATCATTGTTTTTATTTTATTTTAATTATCTTTATATATTTATTGCATAGAGACAGCCAGAAATCGAGAGGGAAGGGGGATATAAAGAAGGAGAGAGACAGAGAGATACCTGCAGCCCTGCTTCACCACTTGTGAAGCTTTCTCCCTGCAGCTGGGGTTCGGGGGCTCAAACCTGGGTCCTTGAGCACTGTAACATGTGCGCTCAGCCAGGTGTGCCACCACTCCGCCCCCTCACATCGTTGTTTGTTTATGTCTTTGTTTCCCGAAAAACAAGAGCTGACAAACACTTTTCCAAGTGCCTACTGACCATCTGAAGGTCTTCTCTGGAGATGTCTACTCAGAACCACTGCTCATTTTAAAGCACTTTTTGTTTCTGTGGTGAATTCTTCAGCTTTATTAATATTAATATAAATTCTTCAGCTTTATGAGTTCAGTGTAGTGTTTTGAATGCTGACTCCTAGTTAGACATGTAATGGGTAAATATGTCAGTAGGATTTTTTGGTTTTTTCTTTTTTGTACAGAAGAACCCAGGTCCTGGGATGAGGGCGTTCTACTGACTGAATCACCACCCAAACCCCATAAAAGATTTTATGTATTATATTCCTTATATTTTATATTTTCTCCACTAAATATTCATTTAAATATTATTTTAGTCCATTTAAATTGTTTATATCAGATACACACAATATTATATTTGTCTTATTTTGCTATTGTAAGCATTTCTTACTTCCATCAACCCAAATAATTTGCAATGTGGATTTTTGTTTTTATGTCTATCTTTTCATCTACAGACACAAAAAAGAGCAAAATACACTTACGTAGCAAATTATTTGCAAAACTTAAAGGTTATCACCAAGGACTAAATTAAATCATAGAATGCAGCTTACATTAAGAAAACTATTTTGGAATTCTGCCTGATTCATATTTGACTGACTCACCATGTGAGAATTACTCTTCAGTATATAAAGCAAGATGAAAGCTATTGGATTCCAATAACATGGTTTTAAATCTACCCTTTTTGGCCTTTTAGAAGAATAAAAATGGATCAAAATAACACATCTGACCACCATGTGCAGCAACCACCCATTACTATCCCAATGACATACCAAAATGAAAGGTGAAAGGTCCAGTCAAATAGTCCTAGAACAGTTTCAAACTCTTCAAAAGATAATGAACTTTACCTTTGAAATAACAACCCGCTAAGAAACAAATTTAATCACATACAGTTTATAAGCCTCCAGATTACTTATACTTATAAAATCATTTTAATTTCATTGCTTAGATTTACTATACATTAGTAAAGAAATGCTTTATTCTCCAAGACTACACACACAGAAATTCACACCTATCAGTGAGCAGGGTTTCAGACCACAGAAAAGGAAAAGGCAAGACCAATAAATTAGCTCCTACTTAGCACAAATATCAGTTAAGTAATTCCTTTCAATGTTAAACTGTGATCAATAAACTCCTCTGTATCCTCATCCTCATGCCCCTTTCTCCCTCTTTAACTTTGCACAGAACCATCTTACAAATGTCTATCAAAAATTCAGATGTGTGTAATTAAATTAATGAGCTATAAAATTACTCATTTTATTTAATTAAAAAAGGAATTATGTGATACGTCACTCAGTAGAGTGCACACATTAACATGTTCAAGACTCTGAGGTCAAGCCTTTTCACCATGGAAGCTCCATGGATAGCACTGGGGAGTTCCATGGATGGTGGATCAATGTTGAGGAGTTTCACCTCTCAATCCTGTCTCCTCTCCTTTTTCTCTCTAAAATAATTTTTAGAAGAATGAAAAAAAATGTATGTATAAATTCTCTCAGCAGTATTTTGCATATGTGTGAGATCCTGAACTCATTCTTCAGCATCACATTAAATACAAAATGAGGGGGGGTCGGGCAGGAGCGTAGCGGGTTGAGGGCACATGGCACAAAGCACAAGGACCGACCTGTATAAAGATTCTGGTTTGAGCCCCCTGACTCCCCATCTGCAGGGAGTCGTCACTTCACAAGCGGTGAAGCAGATCTGCAGGTGTCTATCTTTCTCTCCCCCTGTCTTCCTTTTCTCCATTCCTCTCTGTCCTATCCAACAACAATAACACCAATGGCAACAATAACAATAACAGCAACAACAAGGGCAACAAAATGGGAAAATATGGCCTCCAGGAGCAGTGGATTCGCAGTGCAGGCGCCGAGCCCCAGCAATAACCCTGGAGGCAATATATATAAAATGGTGACTAGCAAAATAAATGAGGGCAAATGGTCTAAAGGTACAGAAATTAAGAGAAAAAAGATAAGAGGGATTTACAAGGACAGTTTATATTATTCCTCTATGATTTAGACTTTATTTACCCCCCCCAATAAAAAACAAAAGATTAAATGCGGTTTTACAGGGGGCGGGATTCAGTTCACCCAGTACAGTGTATACCTTTTCACGTGTAAGACTCTAGGTTCAAATCTGGACACCATATGGGAGCAACATGAACAGAATGGGGACTGGGGGCTCCACAGTTGGTGAAGTAGTCTTGTGATGTCTCTCTGTTTCTTTCTCTTTTCTCTTTCTCTCTCTCCCACTTCTGTCTCTACCTCTAAAATAAAGAATGAAAAATGGGTCCACAAGAGGTTGTTCAGTGGTGGTATCATGCATGTCCAATGCCATGAGTTCATTTCCTGGTGCCATTAATTAGGTAATGGGCTTTCAAATAGCTAACTATACTACTTTTTGTTTGTTTGTTTCCAGTATTATCACTGGGGCTCATTGCTGGCGCTACAAATCCATAGCTCCTGGCAACCATTTTCCCCTGTGTTTGTGTGTTTATATTTTATTTAATAGGGTGGAGAGAAGTTGAGAGGACAAGGAGATAGGGAGAGAGAAAGAGAGAAAGATAGACACCTGCAGACCTGCTCCACTGCTTATGAAGTGTCCCTGCTGCAGGTGGGGAGCAGAGGCTCAAGCATGGGTCCATCCTTAGCACTATATGTGTGCTTAATCTTGTGCACCCCCACCTGACCCCCTACTACTTTTTCTTTAAAAATAAAAAAGGGACAGAGGGATGATGAGAACCCTTAAAACGAGATAGTTGCTTTATTCAAGCACTCAGCTTGGCGCCATGGAAGGAGAAAATGTGTGGCTAGAAGAAGACGACTGAAGAAAGAGATCTAATGTGAGAAAACAAGAGATGTAAAGAAACTATGAACAGTTAACGTTAGAGAGCAGCAGCAGAAAATTTCTGTGAGTAGCATGAACTAAAGACCAGGAACACTCAAATACAGAAGATCTTCCTTTATTTGAATGTTATGCTGTTTTACGACAACAATTCAGACTGAGTGGAAGCTGCACATGCTTCAATTGGGAGGGTTGATACAGAGATGCCTAGAGAATACTGAGTGTCAGAAAAGACCATTTATTTTTGGCGTATGGGGGAAAAATTCTACCCTTCTGCTTTCTTTGTCTACAGTAATCATAAGAGCTTTAGAAAAAGTACCAACAAATCAGTTATTAATATATGCACAGGAGAGCTGTGTGTGTTGGGAGGGGGAGGATTGGTTATGCAGGGACCAATTTCAGTCAGAGAGAAAGGGGCATCCCAAAGAGTCCCGGAGTGTCAAAGAAACAAGAGGAGGAAGACTTGACATGCCGGAAATTGAATGAGATTACTAGAGAGAAAGGATATGATTATAGATAAGCCTATACCTCAATGATATTTCCAAAAATACATTCTTTCATGTCATAAAGAGGGGATCAGTGATTACTTTTTCAAATAGGGAAAAGGAAAAAGCTTAGGAGAAAAGCAAAAGATAAATTTTATTCAGTCTCTAGGGATTTGCATATCATATATTCATAGACATACACTGGAAATGACTTGCTCAGGACACAGGGGAAAACCCTATCTAGTCCTTTTGGGGAAGCTGATGACACAACAGCAATGAAAGCTCTAAGGAAAATATATTTCAAGGACTAGTGAAAAGTAGTCTCTATAATTAAACTTTACCCATATTGCATGTCTACTTAGAGTGTACAGAGAATTTGTGCTACCCAAAACTACTCACATAAATATGGAGAAGATTCTCACACTCCAAACAGAAGACAGAAGGCATGTACATGATTTTTTCCCCCTGGGTGGGCTTCTTCTCCTCCTTTTTCCCTGTTTGGTGCAAAGGTCAAGACTATGAAATACTCCCTCAGGAGTCTTCTATATTAAAATATTTCTGGAGTTTCATCACAGAGTAACAAAGATGAGTATTTGATTGGTCAGCTTGATTGAGTCCAGTGATTTCCATCAGACATGAGAAAATAAACTGATATTTCCTTGGAATGGACAAATAGTCTGCAGTTCTATAATCAGGGCCAGGAGGTCATTTTGATGGTGGAAGTAAAGGAGCTAAGCTAAGTGCCTAGTTAGAGTAGCATTAGATCGCAATATTGGTACAGACATAGTTTAATATCTATTAATAGAACCCATTATCTGTCACCTTGGGAGAATCATTGCAGTTTCCATGGGGGAAATAGGGACACAGAACTCTGGCGGAGTGAAAAGTGTGGAATTGTACCCCTGTTATTTTGTAATTTTGTAAGTCACTAATAAAAAAAATCTATTAATAGGTCATATAAATGATAGGAAGAAAAAGATGTGAATAACTGAAATTAAAGTAATGTAACATAAAATCCACCAAAATGCCTTTGGAGAATAGGACTGCAGATAATGTTTTTTAAATTTATTTCTTCATGTAGGTGTCTATGTGTTCATTTACATAATACCATTTTTATAAGGAGCATGATAATCATTTGGTAAGTATTTTGCTTATGTCTTCTTTAGCATATACACAAAAATTCTAACCATTAAAAATAAAGGAGTTGCCCACCTGCAGGGGAGTCGCTTCACAGGCGGTGAAGCAGGTCTGCAGGTGTCTATCTTTCTCTCCCCCTCTCAGTCTTCCCCTCCTCTCTCCATTTCTCTCTGTCCTATCCAACAACGACAACATCAAGAACAACGACAATAAAAACTACAACAATAAAACAACAAGGGCAACAAAAGGGAAAATAATATTTAAAACAAAAAAACAAAATAAAAAAAATAATAAAGGAGTTGGAGTTTGGTGGTGGTGCACGCAGTAAAGAGTACACATAACCATGTGCAAGGACCTGGGTTTAAGCCTCTGGTCCCCACTTGTTGGGGGAAAGTTTTATAAGTGGTGAAGCAATGCTATAGGTGCTTCTTTTTCTCTCCCCCTCTCTCTCTCCCACTTCCTTCTCAATTTCTCTCTGTCCTATCAAATGAAAGAAAGGGAAAATAAAATACTTGGTAATGACTTCATGAAAGAAAAAAACCACACAAAGAAAGAAGAAAAAGAAAAAAAAAAAGACAACCAGTAGCAGTGGGTTTTTTGTTGAGGCACTCAGCTCTATCAATAACCCTGGTGGTAATAAATAAATAAATAAATAAATAAATAAATAAATAGCATAAGCAAAGCCTAGCAGAACAACACAGTAAGTAGCATGCGATGGAGAAGATCAAGTAGAGAGAAGGAGAAGTAACATAAAGACTTTTGTATAATAGCCCTGAAAACTAGGTGGTAGTGCCAGATGCCCTTTAAGTGCTCTGACTACAAAGATATTATAGTCTGTGCCAAACTTGCCCAAAAATTTCTTTAAATATAGCCAAAAACATATTTGTTTTTCAAACTGTGGGAGGTCAGCTGCACAGTGAAGCATTTGCCAGAGTTTTTGGAATGACAGAGATTTCCGGGAGAGGCAACTTCAACAGGAATAAATGAGTGTCAAGTAACACAGAGCAAATGTAAATCTACACCAACGCTGGAATGACCAGCCCTCAGAAAGACTATAAAAAGCATGCAGAGTTGCCAGTCTAATCAGCAGGACTATATTTGTTTTGGAGCCAGGTCTAGCTGGGTCATTCAGGGCACTCTGAAAGCCAAAGAGTAAGCAATGCCCTGACCCACCCCGAACAGGAAGCTGGTGTCCTACAGCTCTTTCCTCTTGTGTAAGCACTAGGATGACACATAGGACAGTACCCTTTATAAAAATGTACCTTCTCCACTTGTACAGTTGAGGAGGAGCCAAATAAACCACATACCAATGGAGGATTCTCTCAAATTTTAAAATATTACTTTTCAATAGAAGCAATATGCACTAGCAGAATTCTAACAACACAAAAATTAAAAAAGACAAAAAATAATTCTAATCATAAACCATGTCTGTCTTGTTTATCACTTATCCTTAGAGTCCAAGATAGTGCCTAACACACAGTAGAAAATTAATAAATAATAAATGAATGAGAGTAATTAGATAAATCACCAATAATCTTACTATTCACATAAGGTAGTACATAACATTCTAGATTATATTCTGTATCTGTGGGATTTTTTGTCAACAGTATGTCATGACTATTCTTTCATATGAATTAATATGTTTCATAATACTTAACAGCTGCACAGTATTTCATTTTTATGAAAATGCAGTAATTTTAAGCCAATCCTTTACAGCTTAATGTTTGGCTTTGTGTTGGGTCTAGACCTCTAACAAATCCCTATCTCCACAGTCACTGGTCATCTCCATCAGGAACAACATAGTGGACCCTTTGGTGGGTCTCTACAGGACCTTGCCCTCAACATGGGTCAACACTGGGAGGAACTGCCCCATTCTCTGAAGGGAGGTTTGATCAACCTATTCTGCTACTCAAGGAAGACTGGTCTTGCAAAGAGTGCAGCCTAGAATGTTCCCAGCTGTGACCACAGAATGTGAGCTCAGACCTACAAGGATGCAGAGATTACACAGACCTCTGTGCTGAATACAGGCCCCAGATCAAATTGATGGGATTTACAGTTATCAATATTTATATACTTTTCCCATATTTGGGAGTTACTCTCTTCCCTGAAACAGCTTTCTAGTCCTATCCCTAACTCTTAACACCATCTCCCCAGATAATAGCTTTAGCCCACCTGAATGTTAGCTGTTGGGCTCAGGCAAAAGTTAGTAAAGTCTTGGTTGAGCTCCTTGGAATACACCTAAAATATACCTACTAGCCTTTTCCAAAGGAGACTCCAAATCTCATCTGAGTCTTACCTTTAGATTCTTGATTATTAAACAATATGTTCTGCTTTATATCTTAATGCTTTTTCAGCCACCAAGTTGCAGATGCTAACATGACACCTGACTTCACTAGAATGATGACCTCACCAATGTGTCCTGGAACTTCACCTCTCCAAAGCCCTGTCCCACTAAGGAAAGATAGAAACAGGCTGGGAGTATGGATCGACCTGTCAATGCCCATGTTTAGTGGAGAAGCAATTACATAAGCCAGACCTTCCACCTTCTGTACCCCATAATGATCCTTGGTCCATGAGTTAAAGAACAGGAAAGCTAGTGATAGAAACTGTGTGGAATTGTACCCCTCTTATCCTACAGTCTTGACAATTATTATTAAATCAATGAAAATCAAAAAAATGTTTGACTTTGAAGTAACAATTATTAAAAAAACTGATATGTAAAATGGCACAATACCTTTTGGTTAATCAGTACATTTTGGTTTTTCCAATTGTGAGAATGTTCTATTCTAAGAATTAGCATTGGATCCTCCAAATCTAACATAATTACTTATTACGGATAAAGAATGAATAAAGAATGACTTTTGTCTGTCCACTTCTGACTCCTATTTCAAATGCCCTGCCCCCCATACAAACTACTGGCATAACCTCCCAGTTGGTTTCACTCATCTTTTCCTAGGCAATCATGCTTTGCCTAGTTAAATAACAAAACAATAGACGCCCCTCTCATTTATGATAAATTTTTCCTTTCATTATGCTAGTATATTATTCAGATAACCTTAAAAGCACCATGACATTAAGGTAAATTCAAGCTCTTTTAGTTTATCAAGGCCACCGTAAAAGAATTTCAGGATACTTTATAATGGGATGTTACAAGGAATTTTTTTTTTTCATCTAAAACCATGCTTTTACACCTGAGTTGATTAAAACTTAACAAATCCAATTTGTTAAATTGAGAAATGAGGTTCTCAATTCCAGATCATGACTTTCTTGTTAAGGTCACACCGGCTGCCTTCCAGTTTTCCCTATCAGCTTCATCTCTTACCCAGATCTTCAATTCAGAAGAAACTTTTCATAATATCCTTGAAATAAGTCTGGCTCATTTTGACACTCATCTTCTGCTCACAGCATTACAATAGTCCAGATAGCTCTATACCAGTTTTGTAACTGGATCAAATCTTTCTCTCTCTTTTTAAAATTTTATTATCTTTGTTTATTGATTGGATAGAGAAAGCCAGAAATCAAGAGGGAAAGGGGAGATAAGAAAGAGACAGAGAGACCCCTGCAGCCCTGCTTCACCACTCAGAAGTCTTTCCCCCTGAAGGTTGGGACCAAAGGCTCTAAACAGGGTCCTTGCACATTGTAACATGTGCACTCAACCAGATGAGCCACGACCCGGCACCCAAATCTTTCTCAAAACCCAGTTCAAGTCCTGCCTCTTCTAGAACGCCTTTCCTAGGCCAAACTGAGGTGATTTTGTTGTTGTTTGTTTTTGCTTTTTTTATATTTGTACTAATCTACGAAATTATGAGATAACAGGGGTATAATTCCACACCATTCCCACCACCAGAGTTCTGTGCCCCATTCCCTCCAGAACTACTGCAGTAGTTCTCCCAAGGTCACAGACATGGGCTGACTAATATAAATATATATCCATATTTTCCTTCCTTCCTTAGGCACACCTATACATGTTACGACTTCTGAATGTCCTTCTTTTTTTCCTTTTCTCTCTCCAGGTGAAACTGTAGTTCAGAGCCCTCTGGTCATCTTCCATTAACATTTTCCCCCTATGGAAGTATGGACCAAAACTCTTTTTTGGGGTGCAGAGCTTCTCTGTTGAACACGGGCATCAGCAGGTCAATCCATACCCCCCAGCCTAATTCCCCTAGTGAGGTAGGGTTCTGGAGAGGTGAGATTCCAGGACACATTGGTGAGGTTGTCTGCCCACACCAATGATGGTGAGTCAAGATGGAATCATAGTAGCATCTGCAACTAGGTGGCAGATTATTGGACCAACTTAAATTCTTTGTCTTGTGATCTCTGATAGCACTTTTATATCAAACTCATCCCACCACTTAACTATGTGCTGCCTTGTAATAGTAAACATTTCACAGCTGAGTGAAGTAACTTGCTGATTATGTAAGAAAGAAAAAAAGGATGAAAACGGATAAAACACCACCACAACGCGCTGAGCCAGCCAAATACATTCTGATGCTGGAACATACCACGCAGTAAGCACAGAAACACAGGCTATAATCCTTAATGTTAACTTTCAATTTTTATTATTTTAAATGTAGAACTTACGTTGAGGCCATTATTTTTATTTTTGTTTTGCTAATTATAAAGCCTTCTGCCTTATAAGCAAGATTATTTTTATATGCTGAAGCAGTGGATAGTAATGTCTTTGAGGGAAAGTGTGTGGCTTACTGATTTTGATATTCACTATAGTGCTTTGATCAAAGCATTAGACTATGCCTTTAGGAAACTCCTCACTACTCTTTCATAAATAATTGTAGAAATCTCCAAAATAAGGTTTGTTATCTCATGTTACCCACAACCTGACTGACATAATTGAAAAAATTGGACATTTATTGGATGGGTAGTCACAAAATTGGCCAAGCTAGAAGGAAAGTAGTCAAGCACTATGCTTTATTATATTTGTCAAAAACAAATATCTCTAATATATTTAGTTTGTATTATGATAGTCATTTTATATTCTATATATATCTGGGAAAGTACTGATTGTTATGCATGTGCTGGATATTTTTATGTTTTTAAGTCTGTCTTTTCTCTACCAGGGCTTTTGCTGAGGCTCAGTGCTTCCATAATTCTGAGTGGTCATTTTTTCCCCTTTTTTCTTTCTTGTCTAGTAAAGATGGGGGGTGGATGAAGACACCTGTTCCACTACTCATGAAACTCCCTTTTACTCCCATTCTGTAGCACTTGAACCCAGGGCTTGAACCATGGTCTTTAATATGTGTACTCTGGCAGATGTGCCACTACCCTTAAGGTTTTTCTATGGTGTGTGCATGGTTGTTAAAATTATGTGTGTGTGTGTGTGCGTGCATGCGCACACACGCACACATATGCACACACACACACACACACACACACAAAAGGATGGATGATTTCTGTAAGGTGAAATAAGTAAAATGAGCCATTCAGCTACAAATGTCAATGTCATTCAGTTATAAATGCCACACAGAATCATTATTAATGATTAATATATTTGAATGTCTCCTTATGTATTTCTGAGATCCTAGCTAACTGATCCAGTCATAGATTCACTAATACATCAACAGACCATATCCACCTACTAGCCAACAAGTTAATATGTGTCTAGATATACATGCAGACAACAACAATGTCAGATCTTACAACCATAGCATGACTAAAATTCTGAACATGGTTACATGCATGTGATAAAAGTCAGGTTTTTTTCTTTTTTTTTTTTATTTATAAAAAGGAAACACTGACAAAACCCATAGAATAAGAGGGGTACAACTCCACACAATTCCCACCACCAGAATTCCATATCCCATCCCCCCCATAGCTTTCCTATTCTTTAACCCACTGGGAGTATGGATCCAAGGTCATTATGGGGTGCATTATGGGGTCTGGCTTCTGTAATTGTTTCCCCACTGAAGATGGGCATTGGCAGTCGATCCATATCCCAGCCTGTCTCTCTTTCCCTAGTGGGGCAGGGTTCTGGGGAATCGGAGCTCCAGGACACATTCGTGGTGTTGTCTGTCCAGGGAAATCTGGTTGGCATCATGCTAGTATCTAGAACCTAGTGGCTGAAAAGAGGGTTAACATACAAAGCCAAACAAATTATTGATTAATCATGAACCTAAAGGTTGGAATAGTGTAGATGAAGAGTTGGGGGGAGAGTCTCCATTTTGTAGATAGCTGGTAGGCATATTTTAGTTATATTCCAAAGGGCCTGTGGCTATACTAGTTTTTTTTTTCCCTGAGCCTAAAATCTGATATGCAGGTGGATCCAAGTTATTGTCTGGGGAGGTGATCTCATGGCTGGAAAAATAACCAGAAAGCTGGATCAAGGAAGAGAGTATGGGAAAGGTGTACAAATATTGTTGACTGTAAACCCCATCGATTTGATCTAATCCAGCCTAATCAATGCAACAAATACCACCTCAGCATGCTTCACTTCAGACTGTGTCCAGAGACGTCAGTCGTGGAATGTTAACCCTTCAGCCACATTACTCGGCTGAGACCTTTCCTTTCATAGGATTCTCTAATTCCATTCTGGGGACCTTTCCTTTCATAGGATTCTCTAGTTCCATTCCAGGTGTTTCACCTCCTAACAAAGTCCCAAAACCTAGATATAGACCAGGTCCCATGAGATAGAGCATATGTTCACATGTATCCATAAATTAGGGCAAAATATATACCTGAAAGCAAAAGTACACTATAGTCTGCAGTGACTCAATATAAAGTGCATAATGAAATAGTGTCTACTTAGACTTAGATATCCCTCCTCCCTTACTTCCTATTACACTTCCCTCACTCACTCCAAAGCTAACCTTAGCAAAGCAAGGACTGCAAAAGCTTAATAAGGGCAAGAGACTGGCATACTTTAATGATGACTCTTTAGTCACTGTCAGGCACCCCATCATCTGGGGCCTTGTCGGGGCATCCTGAGATTCCCAAACAGACATGATGGGCCTAGACCTCAAATAAATCCCTTTCTCCATTGTTACCGGTCATCTCTATCAGGAACAACAAAATAGACCCCTTTGTGGGCCCCCATGGGACTTTGCCCTCAACTTGGATCAACCACGGTAGAGAATGTTCCATCCTCTGAAGGGAAGCTGGACAACATAGTCTATGCTACAACTGAGGAAGGTGGGTCCTGATATTGGCACAGCTTGGAACGTTTTTACTCATGACCAAAGAATGTGAGCTTAGATCTACAGGGATGCAGAGGTCACATAGGCCCCTAAGCTGAATATGGGCCCCAGATCAGAAGTCAGTTTCTAGCAAGATCAGAAGAGAAAGCACTAAGCTGAACTTGTACTGGAGTTGGTGTATTGCACCAAAGTAAAAGACTCTGGGGTGGGTTGGAGGAAGGGCTCAGGTCCTGGAACATGATGGCAGAGGAACTAGTGAGGGTTGTATTATTAGATGGAAAACTGTGAAGTGTTATGCATGTACAAACTATTACATTTACTGTCAACTGTAAAATATTAATCCTCCCATAAAGAAATAAAAAAGAAGTCAGTTTCTCTGTAACACAGCATTTAGCACAATCCCTTTTTATTTTAAATTTCTACACCATAGCAGAACTAATAGAACTACAACAAATAAAACTACAGCTTTTGTTATACTCTACAAATCTGAGTCAATGTCCTTAAGATAGCTCATTCAATTTCTGACAGTTACAGTTCCTTCTGTGCTTAAGGACTTTTGGTCATCCCTTTAAGTCACTGATAATAGAGGAGGAGTTCGATTTTATACAGCCAAACTAATGTTTTATCTCAAAGGTGTTACCCGGTAAAGTTGCTGAACTTTTAAACAGTACAAAAAAAATACATTTTTAAGTTTTACAATTTTATTAGTGATTTACAAGATTATAAGATAATAGGGGTACAATTCTACACCATTCTCATCACCATTCTCACCAAAGATATGTGCCTCCACCCCTCTCCAGTAGTAACCATCATAGTTCTCCCAAGGTCATAGTTATGGGTTGACTCTATATGTATTTTTTCCTCTATGTTCCAATTCATGCTTCAATTCTCTATATTCCATATATGACTGAAATCACTCCATAGCTGTCCTTCGCTTCCTTCACTAAGCATCATCGTTGCCAGTTCCATTCATTTTGTCTTGAAGGAATGAAGTATTGTGTAGTACTCCATTGAGTATATGTTCCCTGATTTTTTTCTTTCTTTCTATTTGTATTTGACAGGACAGAGAGAAATTGAGAGAGAGGAATATAAAGAGGGGGAAAGAAAGATAGTCACCTACAGTCCTGCTTTACCGCTCATGAAGCCTTCCTCTTGCAGGTAGGGAGCAAGAGCTCAAACCCAGGTCCTTGCAAATGGTGATATGTGCGCTTAACCAGGTGCTCCACTGCCTGGCCCCTGACTTTTTTTAAAATCTTTGCTTAAATGTCTCACATGCTTCTCTGATGCATACCTCTTCCTTTCCCTGGTTAAAATTTTAAAATATTCAGGGGAAAACCCTATAAAAATACTTAAAGTTAGGGGTGGAAAAACTTTCAACAATAGAATAAAACTCACTCATTTGAGTCTTATAAATAGAAAAGACATTTTAGAGCTCAATTTTAGGAATGCTTCCAGGACAAGTTCATAAGCTGCACAATAATATAAATATTGGATCCTCTTCCTCTTACCCTACTTCTTCCTCTTTCTTTCCTTCTTTCGTGTGCTAGACATTGAGCACAACCCTTCATTCATGGAAGGCCTCAGCTCTACACACTGATCCACCTCTTAGGCCAAATTTTTTATTTTTGACTGATTATGAATATCTAATTCAATAACTTTTTTAAAAAATTATTTGATAGGACAGAGAAAAATTGAGAGAGGAAGGGAAAATAGAGAGTCAGAGAGAAAAATAGACACCTGTAGACCTGCTTCAACACTCATGAAGTGTCGCCAGTATAGGTGGGGAGCAAGGGCTCGAACCCAGGTTCTTGCATGGGTTCTTGCACATAGTACTATGTGTGCTTAATTGGGTGCACCACCACCCCCTTAAACTCAATAACTCTTACTTATATAACAATTAGTCCTACTTTCCGCCTGCTTTAAAAAGTTAAATTTACCTTTAAATGGCTGAAAATTAGGTACCACCAAGGACTTTCAGAAAACTATGTAGGAGTCTCCAGAGATGTGAAAAATAAACTCTCAAACTACTCTACATATTAGACTATGACTATAAAGCATGTTCAGTTATATAAATTTATTCAGTTATATAAATTTATTTATATAAATATCTTATGACTGGTGATTAATTAAATGAAGTTATTCATTCTTATAGATAAAATATACATAGATATATGTATGTATATAAATATATAGATAAAATATGCATGTTTCACAATGTTTTCTGCAAAACAGCAGATATTATTTTTGGTAACAGTTGTAAAGACAGGATCGGCATATATATATGTCTCGGGCTCCACTGTGATTTTTAACATTGTTACTGATCCTGTCCTTATTTAAAACTGGAAAAATTTTTATCCTAGTGTTATCTGTATTGATCATGTTTTTTAATAGTTCATTAAAATATCTTGTTTATTAAGCGTTTTATCACCCTCTTAAATTTCGTATCTGAGGTAAGTTCCTTATTCAATTCACTGTAATCTCCATTGTGCTTTGGCCAATCCACTGGTTTGAGGAAGAAGATACAGAAAGCACAACTTCCTACACTAAGACATGCCTGCAGCATCTATTGCCTGTCAACTTGCAGACATGTGGGCTAAATAAATATTCACTGTTAAATGCCATTAAAACAATGGTTTGTCATGCATAAAGAGTTAAATTATAGGTCTATAGACAATGACAATTTTAGGTCTCTAGAAATTTGTATTTGGGACTAGTAGACTTCAGATAATGTCATTCAAACTTTGCTTCTTTATTGGAAAAATAAATCAGAGTTTATAGTGGATCATTTTATTGATTTATTGATCTCTAATAGTTAATGCTTATCCCTATGAAAGGATTATACTTCTCTATCTCATTGATAACAGGCTTGGCCATATGACTTGCTTTGACTAGTAAAACATGAACCAAAATGAAATAGTTGGAATTTTAAGAGCCATGGAGGGTGGGGAAAATAGTATAGTGTTTATACAAACGACTGCATATATTGTAGAACTGAAGTTTATACCTCTTCAAATGTATATTATCACACTACACCACCAAGATACCAATATCACAGGTCAGTGATCTGCCTTTATATATTGATGTTCCAGCCTCTCCTCCTCCTTTAAGCTCAGTTCTGTAGTCAGAATCCAAGAGTTTACTTTGATTTTGCTTTGTTTTAAGGGGAGAAAAAGTCATTATTGGGGCTTCGCTGCTCCAGGCCAATTTTTTCAGGTAGAAGAAAGAGAGAGAAACAGACAATGAGAAAGTTTCCATGAAAGTTTCCCTCAGTGCAACAGAGGCTAAGCTTGAACCTTGGTCACTCCAATCACAAAACAAGCACACTATCCAACTGAGCTATCTTGCCAGACTCCTGAAGAAAAATCTTAGTGAACAAATGGAATAACAAAACATGTTATTGGTTAGAAGATTCCACATCAATGATAGCAACTTTCCAGCTCCATTTGGTGTGATGACACAGGGTGTGGTGAGTTTATATACATATATAGGTGTGAAACTTTACTCCCAAAATCTTGAAACATTTCAAGCTAGTATTAAGTTAATGAAAAATAAAAACTTAGGGAGCAACCTTCCCTAAGTTATTTTTCTAAATGTAGTGTGATATTCAAGACAAATAACAATGGGATTTTTATTGGAGAAGCAGAGCTAAAGAATGCAAATGGAAAATGGTCTGATCTAACATAAAAATAGTCAAATGAGAAAAACCATAAATAAATGGAAAAATAGCACAGAAAGTAGAATAATCTAGAAAAGATTAGAACATAATGTAACGTCTCAATGCGCAAAACTGTATAATACCACACATGAATGCAGACAAATAAGTGGAAAGAGTAATTCAAGAAGTAGACTAAAAAGACAAGGGTATCTGAACACATGATAAAAGAGAAATTTCAAATAAGTGGGAGAAGGATAATAATTTGATCAATGTCTGGAAAAAAATTTAAGTGGGGACCACTGAGTAACTTAATGACCCCAAAAGGATCAAGGTTAAAATGTAAAAAATTAAGATGTAAAATTTACTAATAAATACAAGTCAATTACTTATATCCTTGGAATGAAGAAGGACTGCTAGGTTCTTCTGACTAAGAAAAACAGGTCAATTATTTATACCCTTGGAATGGGGAAGGGCTTCTGGATTCTGTTATAAATCTAGATCCACCAAAAGAAGGTCAAACTTGACCACAAAGTATAAGTAAAGAAAGAAAACAATTTAGCAAAGTGGTAGAAAAAATATACATTAACCAAAGTCAAAATGTAAATCACAAACCAGAAAAAAATGAAACATTAGAACTCATATCCTAGGACATGTCTTTCTAATTAAAACAAAGTTATTATACTGGAGGGTCAATACCAAAATGAAAAATGGCTAACAGATGTAATTATAGTCCACAATACAGTAAAAAGTATCCCTAAAAACATTAAAAATGCTATTTTTAAAATAAAAGAAATTTTATTAAAATCATACTAAAATGACTTTTTCAGCTACATGGCAATGATTTAAATTTTTATAGAACTACTGGCAAAGGTGTAGGAAATGGTCATTCTTGTGCATACTTGGTTATAGGTACAAATAATGTAATCAATTGAAGTGGTCTGACCATTTGTATCAACTTCTTAATGCATGTGTACATGGCCATGCAGTGCCCCTTCTGAGAATTTAATGTATCCAATATATTTAAACTTTTCATGAAATTACTATGTTCAAGTTTGCTTATTATAAAATAATTTTCAGTATCAAAAGATGGGAGAGTATCTATTATAAGAAGCTATTTCATTAAATTATGGTATACACATTTAGCAAAATACTACACAGACATGAAAAATCATGATGATAAAAAAAGGTTCTCCGGGGGGTCGGGCGGTGGCACAGTGGGTTAAGCGCATGTGGTGCAAAGCGCAAGGACCGGCATAAGGATCCCGGTTCGAGACCCCGGGTCCCCACCTGCAGGGGAATTGCTTCACAGGCGGTGAAGCAGGTCTGCAGGTGTCTGTCTTTCTCTCCCCCTCTCTGTCTTCCCCTCCTCTCTCCATTTCTCTCGGTCCTAACAACGATGACATCAGTAACAACAACAATAACTACAACAACAATAAAAAAACAAGGGCAACAAAAGGAAATAAATAAATATTTACAATAAAAAATATAAATGTTCTCAATATTATAACACTCATTAAGTTTAAAAATAGAGGTATATAGAATAACAGGGGAAATAAGAACACAAATTCATATTTGTTTATAAGTTTATAAGAATAACAATGAACATCTAGTTGGTTTGAGTAGGGAAGGTGGGAAGCTGGGCAGAAGGTCCAACACTCTTCAGTGAAGGATGGAAGGGGGGATTTACACTCTGTATCTTTCAATGTTTGAACATTTTTTTACCCCTATGAATGCATTTCACATTCAAGAACTTAAAAAATAATAATAAACCTCAAGCCAGTCTACTGTGAGCAATTTAAAGTTAATAGGTGATAGTCTAATTATATTGATAAATCTGCCCTTCATGGACACTTTTGTGTAGTCGCATGGACTATTGATCTCTCTTATTCTTTACCACTACTCTGCTTTGAAGACTATTATCTTATTTCTCCATCCAAAACATCCCCTTCTATCTAAGAAGTAAAGCAGCTTATCCAAGCACTTCAATTCAATAATTTCACCATTAAGAACACTTCTGTTACTATTCTTCAAGCACTTTAAAAAAGCTGAAAACTTCAATTGAGCAGACTGCTCATTATGACATAAGATGCAATTTATACATTGATTGAAATGGCTTGATGAGGACCTTAATAGTCCTTTGCTTTGAATGAGATGCTTCAATATGCGAAAGGAGAAGGCCCACTTGAAATGATAATGCATTACTCAGATTAGTACTATTAGTTGGACCATTCAGTAACAAGGCATATTTTACTTCATTATACTTGGCTGCCAGTCATTTTCCAAAACAGCAGTAATAGGATACTGCCATTAAGTCATAGAGCAGTCTAGGAGAGCTGATGAGATAAAATATTGAAGGCAGCAGGCTTTTTGTAATAATTTTATCTACAGGGATAGAATGAAAAGATAGGCCAATGGAAGAAAAGGGCAGTGCAATAAACGAAACATCATTCTAGAGAGCAAAGACTTGCATTTCTCCTTACATTTTCTCACTAACTAGCTCATTATTTAATCTGAGCATAATTTTCCTAATTTGCAAACTGCAGATAATAATGCCTCATCTGCTATAGTGGAAGCTCTGTTAGATGCTAACCAAACCCATTTTCTTTTCCTCCTTGGCCCAGGAATAAACCACATTTCCTGGATGACCCTGCAGTTAGCTAGGGTGAAATGGCTAAGTACGGATCAATGTGATATAGATAGATGGAAATGAATGCTTTATGACCAAGTTCAATCTATAAAATATATTTTACAACCCTCCATGCACTCTCTCAAGTTCCTTGTATGCTTATCTGACCCAGCTAAGATAAAGTAAAATGTATTTGTTCACACCAAAGATAAAAGGAATGAGGGGAGAATATCTCATGACATGATGGTAGCTATAAATAGCATACAGTTAGATAACAGAAACACTTCTCAAAGTGGGAAAAGAAAGGGATAAACATGGAGTGACAGCAATACTTCTCCCCACAGACGGTGACTACTTCTAGAGCAGAGAACTGCTAAATTCTACTTTCCCATACAAATAGTCACCATGCTGACCCCTACAGGTACCCACAGTGACACCATCATAGGAATTTGAGCAGAAACACTAAATGAGGGGATTGGGCTATAGTGCAGCGAGTTAAGCGCACGTGGCTCAAAACTCGAGGACTGGCTTAAGGATCCTGGTTCGAGCCCCCAGTTCCCCACCTGCGGGGGGGGGGGGGTCACTTCACAAGCGGTGAAGCAGGTCTGCAGGTGTCTTTCTCTCCCCCTCTCTATCTTCCCCTCCTTTCTCCATTTCTCTCTGCCCTATCCGGCAACAACATCATCAATAACAACAATAATAATAACCACAACAATGATTAAAACAATAAGGGCAACAAAAAAAGAAAATAAATAAATAAATTTAAAAAGAAAGAGACACTGAATGAATGCTATCCTAACCACTGATACAAGTGCACCCTGGACAGTTAACGTCCCCTCTTTCCAATCAGGATTCTGGAGAATGACTGTCTGTGTCACAGAATGATATATGTCTAGGGAATGATATCAAGCTACATATTAGCTTTTATCTCTTTCCTTGTGAAAATAATCTTTCAAGGAGCTGGGACATTGCCCACCTGGTACAGTGCATACATTACCATGTACAAGAATTCAGGTTCTAGTCCCCAGTCAACAAATGGAAACACCATTTGTTGTTTCCAAAACAAAAATGGAAACAAATCTCATCTGCTATTTTATTACCTTTCGGTTCCTGATTGATTATTAAACAATTTGTTCTGCTTTACATCTTAATGCTTTTCAGCCACCAAGTTGCAAATGCTACCAGTGAAGTCAACCTGACTTCTCTGGGCAGACCTGACCTAACCAATAAGTCCTGGAACTCCACCTCTCCAGAGCCCTGCTCCACTAGGGAAAGACAGAGACAGACTGGGAGTATGGACTGATCTGCCAATGCCCATATACAACAGAGGAGCAATTACAGAAGCCAGACTTTCCACCTTCTACACTCTATAAAGATTTGGTCCATATTTCCAGAGGATAAAAATAGAGAAGCTTCCAATATCAGTGATGGAACACAGAACTGTGGTGGTGGGAACTGTATGGAATTGTACCCCTATTATCCCACAATTTTGTTGATCATTATTAAGTCACTAAAGAAATACATTCAGTATTTTTTAGAGAATAAAATTTGGGGGGAGGATTAAACACATAGTTAAATGATAGAAATAATAGTTTTAAATCATAAAAAAGTTTACAGTTTAAAGTTTACTTGAAAATACTGCATAGATCTAAATTTGAAGTATCGTATTTTAGGAAATTTTTAAAAATATAGGTTGGGTAGTGGTGCACCTGGTAGAACATACATGTTACAATGAGAAAGGAGCTGGGTTCGAGCCCTCAGCCCCCACCTGCAAAGGGGGAAACTTCACAAGTGGTGAAGGAATGCTGCAGGTTCTTTCTCTATTGCTCTATACCCTGTTTCCACTCTGTCTCTATTATAAATAAATAAAATTTTTTAAAACCTTTAAAGGTATGCTATTTCATAAGAATAAAATTAAGTTGAATTGCAAGATTAATAAAAAGACCTCCATAAAAAATCCAAATATTTAGAACATAAGTAATATGCCTTTAACTTATTTCATAAGCCAAAGAAGACATTAAAAGATAAACTGGGGTGTTATTAATTTATTTATTGCCTCCAGGGTTATTGCTGGAACTCAGTACCGGCACTATGAATATACTGTTCTTGTGGCCATTTTTTTTTTTCAATTTTGTGGATAGGACAAAGAGAAATTGAGAGGGGAGGGGAAGATAGAGAGAGAAAGAGACCTGCAGACCTGCTTCACCATTCATGAAGCAACCCCCCTTCAGGTGGGGTGCCGGGGACTCAAACCAGGATCCTTATGCAGGTCCCTACACTTTGTACTGTGTGGACTTGACCTGGTGAGTCACCACCCAGCCCCCAGCGTGCTTTTTATAATGACTTAAAATAAATACACAACATAAAATTTTTTTTCTGTGGTGCTGAGGAAGTAATACTTAAGAGAAAAATTATAGCATTGAGCAGCTGTCAAAAAATAATAATAATTAGGAAAAGTCTCAAATCAGGGACCTGAGATTCTAATGCGGAAATAAGCATTGCACTGAGATAGTATACAAATTATAACATTATTGGTAAACCACCCAGAGGATGAATCTTCTCAAAGACATCTAAAGTTCTGAACAAGCACATTTCCTGTTCCTGATGAACACCACATACAGTAGCTGGCAGAAACTATCAAGTTCTTTTTCATTATTTTCATTTTATTTTACTGTACTTCCTTTTTTGCATCCAGGGTTATCTTATCTCTGAGGCTTGGTGCCTATATGATAACTTTAGCACTCCCAGTGGCTATTTCTCTTTCGTTTACCTTTTTTGTAGATTGAGAGGAAAAGAGATGCCTGCAGCACTGTTCCACCACTTGTGAAGCTTCCCCCTATCCCCCGGCAGATGGGGAGTGGGAAGCTTAAACTTGGTCCTCACACATAGTAATGTGTGCACTCTACCAGGTGTGCCACCACCCAGCCCTGTAAGTTCTCCTTAAAAGACTAAAGAAACTAAAAATTGAAAGGAGGATATGAAATATGCATACTAGATTTATTCACTAGAAGTAATGCTTGATAATCATGTTCTTAACTCAATGGTTTTCATAGTTTAATTATGTATTTTATTTTTCTACTATTGTTAGAAGACTAAAGCAAATTGTTAGTGTTCATTAAACAACTGAATGACTCATTCAATAATGTCCAAGAAATGCCAGTTTTTGATAATTTCATGTTTCAGTTAATAATCCCTGAAACTATCTATACAATATAATAGAAGAGTTATAAAAAGACAGTATTTCAAGTTTATTACATTACCAAGATAACAGAATTACTCTTTTAAACTTTTATTTTTAGTTTCTTAAGTCTAATACTGTGACACTTGTTTTCAAAAACTCTTTCCTTACCAAAGGAACAGTGTAAAATCCAAGATATATTTTCATGAAGTCCCAGGTTCAGTTCCCAGCATGACCATATGCCAGAGATGAGCAGTGCTCTAGTCTCTCTCACTCTTTCTCTCTTTCATTAAAATAAATAAATAAGTAAATATAAATAAAATGTTTGAAATAAATGAATAAAAATCAAATCCAAGCTATATAGATTACCCTCAAACCTCACCACAGACATCCCCAAAAGGCTTTATGTAATCACACACAAATACATTCCTAGGCAGACTTTGCTCTTGACTAATTATCCACATTTTTGAAACATGAGTGTATTTCAATTTATAAGCCTCATATGAAAAAAAAATCCAGGCATAACATGAATTGTGACTTCCTATGTTAAATAATTCCAGTTACAAAACCCCATTTGTGTATATGTTTCAGAAATAAGTATGTCATATGTTATGAGGCATAGTATAAATTTGCATAAATTCTGGATTAAATAAACCCCTTAGGTGTATCCAAAGCACTACTTTACAGAGCTTACAGACTTATTTTATGTATTAGATACTAGGGGGCCAAAATTAAATGCACTACTTTATAATGCAAGTTGGTATTGTAGTAGGAAGAGCAGTAACAAGTAGCATTTCATGTTAGTAGGACTGATATGGGGCACAAACATAAGGCAAAATGAGGTTATTTGGAAAACAATGATACTTATTTTAATCTAAGTCATAGATAAATTCGAGTCCCTATGAAGTGGTTTTTACATATAGAAAAACTATAGTAAGTGGCATATTTTTCTCTCATTGCTTCTTACAAGTATTATGGAAGCAAGCTTTTGGGGAACTAGAATAAGGGAAATAAAACAGTAAGAGGAAGGTAGTTTTTAAAGAAGCGTGTCACCACATGACAGACAAATCACATTTTATGAACTCTTTCCATCAGTCACTCTTATGTTCTAAAATTGAGTGTAACTGAGAAAGAACATGAAGATTTTGATTTGGCATAACGTCAAATTAGCGAGTGAAACATAGTACCCACCCAACAGGCATGCCATGCTGTATGCAGAGGAGACATTCATGTCCAACTCTGGAATTCAACAGTTGTAGACTTCTGTCTTTCTCATTAAAGATTATAAACAAGCAGCCTACCTGAACTGTGTAGCACGTAGAGGTCCTATACACACTGCTGAAATTGCATGTCCCTCCGCCAAGCTATCCACTTTTGTCAGTTACTCCAACACTGCCCGACAGGTTGAAAACAGGACAGAGATATCCCAGAACTTGTAATTTAAGTAGATTTGAATTTTAACCAGCTATCACTGGTTAAACAGCTTTACTAACAGAGAAGATAAAACTTTTAAGTTTCTCTCCATATCTCAACATTTACACACTTAAGACCAAATAGCCTAGAGGCTTGTAGTGAACTGTTAACTATAGTACTACTCTCAGGCTGCTAACTGGAATTTCAGTCAACATGTGCCCCTCACAATTAGCAGAGTTATTTTAGGCACTGACCTAAGTTCCCAGAGAATGTAAGCGGGTGGCAAAGGGGTATCTAATGTGTCAGTTGCTTGGTTACAACAGAAAGCTCACTGAGAAGCTTTCAGTCTGTATGCAGTGTCTCCTTGTACACCCACCACCCAGGTTTTTACTTTAGCTGAGGAAAAACCTTGAAATTATATATCTACTTTTTAGGAAAGAGACCTAACAACCATCAATAATAATAATAATAACCCCAACCTGACTGACTGGATAGCTGCTTTTTGAAACAAATTAAAGTTCTAACTGGCAGAATATATTATCATAGTATATTATGTCAGAAGAAATTCCAGTAAGAGTAAACTACCCAGAATCTGATCAAAATCATTCATTCTTTCCTAGGTTCTTAAAGAGAAAGCTATAAATATGCAAATACTTTCAAAATTATAAGTTGGTGACCCTTCATAAATTTAGGTATCAACTAAGGCCTACTATTTCTAATCATATGCTCCACTTACTGGCTAATGTAACCATTATGTGGATACTTATGCAAAAAGAAAGAAAGAAATAGTAGAAGGTTATTATATTATGCCTTCTTACCAGTGGGTTCCTCCATGCAGCTCTGAATATTGTGATTCTCAGGAGGAACACAGATTCCATAAACTTTTTAACTTCCTCATCAACATCTTTTCATGGTTTCCACAAATGTCAGAACTCAAGAATAGAACATAAATTCCCAGGAGTGGGGGTTGACAGAACTTAAATATACGGAAGAATTTCCAGGGTCAGGGGTTGGCACGCAACTACATGTTAAAATATTAGTCAAACCTCACTCTGAAAAAAAAGTCCTTTGGTGGTGGGAATGGTGTCGATGTACACGCCTATTAACTTGTAGTCTCCTAAAAAAATGAAACTAAAAAAAAAAAATGCTTAAAAGAAAGCAATAACAAGGTCATGAGATAATTCATCCGCTAGAGGGCATACCTTATCATGCACAAGGCTCTGGACTCAAGCCCTAGCACGACACTAGAGCACCATGATGGCACCCAGGAAGTTCCATTAATAGAAGAGTGGTGCTATCCACCCCACACAGCCCTGATCTGTCTCTCTTCTCTGCTTCTGTCTCTCTACCCCACATTCTTTTTTTAAATATTTATTTATTCTCTTTTGTTGTCCTTGTTGTTTTATTGTTGTAGTTATTATTGATGTCGTTGTTGTAGGATGGGACAGAGAGAAATGGAGAGAAGAGGGGAAGACAGAGAAGGGGAGAGAGAGACACCTGCAGACCTGCTTCACCGCCTGTGAAGCGACTCCCCTGCAGGTGGGGAGCCAGGAACCTTATGCCGGTCCTTGCGCTTTGCGCCACATGAGCTTAACCTGCTGCACTACCGCCCGACTCCCTCCACATTCTTTATAATAATAATAAAGTTGGCCTGGGAGTTGTGATACCACAAATGTGCAAAGGTGGAGCACTGCATTAAAGAAAAAAAATGTGTTCATCTATCTGTGAGGAATGGTTAGCCATAATCTCCCTAAAGTGAGTATATAAAAATGGATAAAGTCTGGAAATATTTTCCCTTTCACTGGCTGTTGCTAGTTCACTGGTCACCTCCTCTGGAAACTTCATAGCACCCCTGGACTGTCTTAGTGTCCCCTCTTCACTGCTGTTGGGCTCTACCACTGATATCCTGATAACCTATGCTCCTGTTACTTCCTTGCTTTCCAAATAGTAAACTCTAGCTGTATATTTCGGGTCACACTCATCATTGCAAGCCTGGTTTAAAACAGCATTTGTGGGAGCTGGGCAGTAGTGCAGCAGGTTAAGCGCACATGGCGCAATGCGCAAGGGCTGGTGTAAGGATCCTGGTTTGAGCCTCTGGCTCCACACCTGTAGGGGAGTCGCTTCACAGGCAGTGAAGCAGGTCTGCAGGTGTCTATCTTTCTCTCCCCCTCTCTGTCTTCCCCTCCTCTCTCTATTTCTCTCTGTCCTATCCAACAACAATAGCTATGACAACAATAATAAGAAGAACAGCTAAAACAAGCGCAACAAGAGTAACAAAAAACGGGAAAAATGGCCTCTAGGAGTAGTGGATTTGTAGTGCAGGCATCAAGCCTCAGCAATAACCCTGGAGGTAATAAATAAAATAAAATAAAATAAAATAGCATTTCTGCCCTGAGTAAATATCAAAGTATGCTTGATAAATGAATGAATTCTGAGATGTTAAAATATTACCAGAACACACAGGTGTTTCTGGGTTCAACAAATTATTCTTATTTATTTATTTATTTATTTATTTTCAACACCATTCCCACTACCAAAGGACTATGTCTCGATCCCCCTGCCCCCAGGAAGCCGAATATCTACTCTCACAAAAACAAATTATTCTTACCCTATTCCCTCTCTCCTAAGAATTGTGATCCAAGGTAACTACTTGCTGTCACAATGGATATCATATATACTTTTCTATAAAGCTCAATGATTACTTAATGAAGCAGCAAACGAATGAACAACTGCACAGCAAACCCTTTGTATACTCAGAATCTAGTCCCAACTTTAATCTTTTTTTAAAAAAAATTTATATTTACTACTGTATAAAAATAGAAAAAATTCAGAGAGGAGGAGGAGATAGGGGAAGACACAGAGAGACACCTGCAGCCCTGCTTCACCACTTGTGAAGCTTTGCCCCTGCAGGTGGGGACCAGGGGATTGAACCTGGGTCTTTGCACATTGTAATGTGAGCCCTTAGCCAGGTGCATCTGCAGGTAGGCCTGCTCTAGCTTCTTCCTCCCAACCCCTTTCAGTAGAGGTGGGAAGAGAGAAAAAAAAAAGAGAAAGCAATATAGAGGACACAGTACTGAAACTCCCATCATTGTGTCAGGGGCTGGGCTCAAACCTGGGCCACATACATGGCAAAACAACACATTATCCAAGTGAACTACTGCACCAACCCTTTAGTTTCAGTGATACATAAGAATCGACATTCCCACAGCTAAAAGGCTTTCACATAGTTGCCTCTAACATACTGGCACACTTTTCCCCTAAAATCCTAGCTCTGACTTCAAACAGCTGATGTGCTTCCATTTGTGAGAACACAGCTGGGGAAGGACATATCTCAAAGCCAATTCATGATATGAATGAGTCACATGGCTACAAACTTGTGGCATTTTAACCTTGAAATTCCTTGAATATCTTTTTAAAAGTATTATTTTCTACTAGCAAAGTGAAAGTATTTAAACTGTTAGAATCTCGGGTTTTTTTTCCCCCAACCCACTGGTCTTCATTGAGAGTTTGATAATCTAGCCTGTAGCGATGCTTTTTTATGAGAAAAAGAAATAATCCTAAATCTGTGGTCAGTAATATCCTGGCATAATAAAAAGAAATGCGTACTTCACAGAATTCTATTTTTAATTCTCATTGAAATAGCTGCCTGCTCTTGCTAGCACAAAAGAAGATGACAAAATCAAGACAAAATTTTCTGACCAGAATCAAATATTAATATCAGTCTGGAGAGTTATCCTTATTTGACATTTTACATAAGTCTCAAAGAATTTAAGAACCATCCAACCATAATTATCCTTACGTCTGCCTCATACCAAAATCTGTACACATAAATACCCTATTCAAATATAGACATATGACAAAAGTCATCTGCAAAGAAGATTCTTCTAAAATTGCAGTAAAGAAAAATGAACCTTTTAAAATATTTTCATACTTATATTCACTTACTTAAATATAAATTTCTTTAATAGTCATTACATATTAGCTCTGAACTTACTGTTCATTATTTATTTATTTATTTAGAGAGAGAGAAAGATCAGAGCAATGTTCCAGTCTGTGACATGCCAGGGACTGAACCTGAGGCCTCACTTATGCAAGTCTGCATTCTACCTGCTAGGACATCTACCTGATCACAGTTTTCAGAATTAAAAAAATAAAAAGAATATTACCCCTGTACTCGAGGAACATGGAATCAGAGATGCAGGTAATTACAGTGTTATCTGAGAAGCATAGTGACAGTATCTACAGAATGCTATGAGCACAGGAAGGAGGGGAGGAGCACCTTACTTAGAAATGAGACAGAAAAGGCAGTTAGAAGAGGTGGAGTGGGCTGAGGAAATAGCATAATGGTTATGCAAAAAGACTTCCATGCTTGAGGCTTCAGGGTCCCAGGTTCAATTCCCAGCACTATCATAAACCAGAGCTAAGCTGTGTTCTAGTCTCCACCTCTCTCTCTCTCTCTCTCTCTCTCTCTCTCTCCCTTCCCCCCCCCTCAAGCAGTGGATTCATTGTGAGAACACTGAGCCCCAGAGGTAAGACAAAAAAAATTTAATAAAGGCAGAGACTAAAAATAATTCCTCATACTCAGGCCAATAATGTCTAGTTTCATGACTGATGATGGAGTTATATAGGCACCGAGTCCCAGCAATAACCGTGGTTGCAAAAACAAAGCAATTCGTTACAGTATTAGAAACATCATAATTATTAGAAATAATTATCCAATATTAGAAAGAGGATTGAATAAATTTCATTTAAACATATTACGGAAAAGTATACAGATATATCCTGAAGAACAAACATATCATTGGATGGGGAAGCAGTGAAGCAGGTCTGCAGATGTCCATCTATCTCTCTCCTCTATCTTCCCCCCCCCCTCAATTTCTCTCTGCCCTATCCAAAAAACTGAAAAAAATGGCCATGGGAGCAGTGGAATCATTGTGCAGGCACTGAGCTCCAATAATAATCCTGGAGGCAAAAGAAAGAAAGGATGGAAGGAAAGAAGGAAGGACAGAAATAAAGAAGGGAGGAAGGAAGGGAGGGAGGGAGGGAGGGAGGGAGGAATGCAGTCAGAAAGTCTGGTATTGGGATGGGAGTGATAAAAATAACCATTGCAGGGATTTGAGGCTTTTATTCTGACATGGTGAACCACTGGAAAATATAACAAATTGGCTTCCTGGGAAACACACATTAAAATTTGGTTGAAGGGACATTGGTACTTCAATGGAGGATATAGTATAGTAATATCCTCAAGAGGCATGAAATTGTATTTCTAATGCTGCCATGATCTTATAAACAAAGGTTACAGCAAATAAAGTAAGTACAAATTTTAAGAAGAAAATACACATATTTTACATTTTAAGTATCTCTAACCTATGGAAATATATATTAATTCTCTTTCTGTTGAAGCAACCAAAAACCAACTAGACATTTTCTTGGGCTATTAGTGTCTTCATGAGTTAGCAGACCAGAGTGGGCACTGAGGAGAAATAAAAAGAATCAGAAAGGAAATTGTCTCCTGAGACTATTTTCAGAATTGTCTAAACAATTTAAATTGTCTAAAGTGACACCTAAATTTTAAAAAATAAACAAATGAAAGCATATTTTTAGCCCAAAGGCTTCATATTGGCTTATACTATATGAATCTATGAATCACTTTATACAAATAACTACAAATTATGGAACCAGCATTCAGATAGGGTGACTATGACTAGGTCACAAATGTTTAAAAGAAAATTATTTGAAATATCTTGTATGATGCTATTATGCCCATAATAAAACTTTTAAAAAAAAAAACTCAGTACATATCTTTCATTAACATAATAGTCCTCAGAGAAGAATTTATAATCCAGGTCAATTATTTTTTTCTCTTTAAAGATGGCCTAACATTCTTTTATTTGAAACTATCATTTTTCACTTAATGTCTTTAACTAAAAGTACAGTTCAACTTATTTTTCCAAATATTTCTATAGTAGCCAATATTTCTCTTTTAATAAAGCAGCTGCCTATCATTTTCTTGTATTAGGAAATAAAGACAAAATGTGTTACTCAATATAAGACATCAACATCAACTTCAAGGACCAAGTCCCTTCCATTTACAGAAAGATTACTCTTTCTTTCACAAGTCAAGACATCCTGTAAATTCCAAACTCAAATTAATGCCAAAAATTTGCCATCACAGTAACAGCATAATAATGACAAAGAATTGTACAGACTTCTTGAGTACTTAAATTACTAAAGATTTCCTGAAAGTAAATGTTGGAAGAAAAAATAAATATATGTTCTTGTCTATACATTACAGAGAAATGTTCTGGATATGACACTAAGTTAAAGAAAGATTGAACAACATTGTAATGGAGTCTGAGTCTAATTTATATACATTCAAATAAAAACTAGAAAGGGTTGGGAGCTGGGCAGTAGCACAGCAGGTTAAGCACATTTGCTGCAAAGCGCAAGGACTGGCATAAGGATACCTGCTGGGCGTTGCTTCACAGGCTGTGAAGCAGGTCAGCAGGTGTCTATCTTTCTCTCACAATCTCTGTCTTTCCCTTCTCTCTCGATTTCTCTCTATCCTATCCAACAACAACAATGACAACAACAACAACAAGGGCAACAAAATGGGGAGAGTGGCCTCCAGGAGCAGTGGATTTGCAGTGCAGGCACGAAGGCCAAGCAATAACCCTGAATACCAAAAATAAATAAATAAATGTTGGTATGCTTCATATTGATTTGGTCTCACTTCCCCCCACCTCTGGGAGATTGTGGTTTAGTCTTTGCCTTTTCACGCTTCTCTCTTCTCCCCGCCCCCTATCCTACATACTTTCTGAGTTCCTGCCACTGACAGAAGAGGAGAAAGATGCAGGACAGATCTGTGTGGTGATTAGGCACTGGACTGTTTGCCCACTCGTGAATAAAGATAAAACTGCGTTCTCAGCTCAGCTGTGTGTTTCTGGTCGTCTGTTACCCGCCCATGAAACCAGCCCAGAGAAACAACATATGGTGCTACAAATTGGGGCATGACCTGCGCATCTCTCAGATAAGTGAAGACAATTTGGCTACCTATCTACAATGGCCTTCTTTTCTGCTTGTGAAGAGGTTTCCAAAGGCCTCTGCCCTTTCTTCACAAGACTGTTTCTCTGTTTCTGGAACATTTCGTTCTGTGCCACACTGTGGTTTCCTCCCACCGCCCGCCCGCAGAAGCCGGCTCGTCACCGTGTGGCGCAGGGCATTGGGCATGGGCTCCCTCCACACTGCTCAGCAGCCGGGACCAGGGCAGCAGATATGGCGGGTAGGGGTGCAGCCCATCTTGGCCACCACCCTGGGGCACCTCGGCCCGTGCCTTCTGCACGGCCGGCCCACCCGCCCTCCTGCTATGAAGTCTGGGCAGATCCTGGACCACCTGGAGACCACGGGCTCCCTGCCGGGTCTGGGCCCCCTGGCCAAGATCCCCTGCTTGGCTCTGAAGGCACAGGAGCTAGAATATGCAGAGATCCCTGCAGAGATCGCAACCCACAATTCCTGGAGCTGAAGTTGTGCAAGATGCCACTGCCAGACAACACACACTAGAACAACTATATAGTACAGATCTAAATTCATGTTTAAAATGACATGTCTTCGTAACAAAAGTTTTTCTCCTTGTGTATTGAAGACCATGTTTATGTGTGTGTTTAAAGTTTGGTAAACATTAACTTTAAGGTTAAAAATGTAACTTTAAGGTTATATTCTTACCAGGCAAAGTTAAATGAAAAAGGTTTTCAACATAGTTCTCATAAAGGTAAAATTAACTTACATTTAAAGTCTGAGGTAAAAATTAGTTAAAAATCAATATATTTTACCTAAGTTGGTCTAAAAAACCTGTGCACACCTAGGGTGTGTCTCCATCTTGAATGGGTGTAACAAAAGGTTAAATAAGACATTGATATGTAAAACTCTCAAATACCTTCTCAACTAGAAACAGTAGATTGCACAATGGTTATGGTAATGATTCTCATGCCTGAGGCTTTTTTCCATGGTTCTTCTGTTTACCTTTCCACATTTTATTGTTTAAACTTTAAACAACCTTAAAATCATACTAAAAAAAGACTTCCAATAGTAATAGAGTTATCAATTGTGGTAAACTAACATGCTACAAGTTTTGTTTCATAAGTAAGTGAATTGCAGCTGTCAAGTTCTCTACAGAAAAGTGGAATTCCAATGGCTGACCTTCCTCATGCAACAATTCACACATACACACACCCGCAATTCTTCAGTGGACATCTGCTTTGAACTGGCACTTCTATCAGACTTACTGGTACACATCCCTACAGTAGCTTCCCTTTATGCTGCTGGGTTTCTCAAAGACTGACTGCAGCCAACTGCCTTGGGACTCTAGGCCATATCCTCCCTCCATGCTAGGTGATGCCCACAGAGGTAAGAAATGCCCGTCAAGACAAGAAACACCCCCCAGAGGCAAGCAAAGCCCACAGAGGCAGGAAATGTTCTTTAGCTGATAAAGCCTTGCCCATAGAGGCAAGAAATGGCCCCTCAGGCCTTCCCTTGGCAGCACACTGGTTCTTGTTGCTCACTTACTTGTTCCTCTATGTTTCTGCCAGTTTCTTTTTTAAAAATGCCTGTACCATATAGGTTTCTGTTCATCCCACACTCCTGATACTATGGTCAATTAGTTAAAAAGAAAAGGGGGAATTGTTGGTATGCTTCATATTGGTTTGGTCTCATTCCCTCCCACCTCCGGGAGACTGTGGTTTAGTCTTTGCCTTTTCACACTTCTCTCTTCTCCCCGCCCCCTATCCTACATACTTCCTGAGTTCCTGCCACTGACAGAAGAGGAGAAAGATGCAGGACAGATCTGTGTTGTGATTAGGTGTGGACTGTTTGCCCACTCATGAATAAAGATAAAACTGCGTTCTCAGCTCAGCCGTGTGTTTCTGGTCATCTGTTACCCACCCGTGAAGCCAGCCCGGAGAAAACAACAAATAAAAAAACTAGAAAAGGAGATAAAAAAAATTTTTGTGAGCCAGAAATGGCTTCTATTTTTGACCACATATTATTTTACAATAATGTATTATCTATATAATGAAGGAGAAATGATGAGTAATTTTAAAGCTGTTGAATGCAAAGCTGAAAAATTATCAAAGTGAGAAGTGAATGTTTTACTTGATATAAGCCACGTGTTCTTAAGCCTAAGACCAATGGAATTCTTTCTAAAAAGGACTCACCTCATATCCCTGGGTGTGCTTTCATGTGTCAAATTGTCACAAAAATTGAAGTGGACAATTTCATCCTTTCCTCTCTTCCCAATATATATTCCTAGTGTCTCTACTTGAGACTAGCCTTTTGTTCCAAATTCTATTCCAAATTTCTATTCCAAAGAAGAACAGTATAGAAATCAGGAATTATCCAGGTCCCATAAGATAGAGCATATGTTCACATGTATCCATAAATTAGGGCAAAATATATATCTGAAAGCAAAAATACACAATAGTCTGTAGTGACTCAGTATAAAGTTCAAAATGAAATAGTGTCTACTTAGACTTAGATACCTTCCTCACCTACTTCCTATTACAGTTCTTTCACTCACTCCAAAGCTAACCTCATCAAAGCTGCAAAACTGCAAAAGCTGAATAAGGGCAAAAGACTGGCATACTTTAACAATGACTCTTCAGTCACTATCAGGCCACCAGTCAGTGTTGGGCCCTATTCGGGGAGTCCTGAGATTCCAAAACAGACCTGATGGGCCTAGACCTCAAATAAATCCCTCTCTCCATTGTTACCGTCATTCCTAGCAGGAACAACACAACAGACCCCTTTGTCGGCCTCCATAGGACCTTGCCTTCAACTTGGATAAACAATGGTAGAGAATGTTCCATCCTCCGAAGGGAGACTGGACAATATACTCTATGCTATACATGAGGAAGATGGATCCTGCTATTGGGGCAGCTTGGAATGTTGCTACTTATAACCACAGAATGTGGGCTCAGATCTATAGGGATGCAGAGGTCACATAGGCTCCTAAGCTGAATATGGTCCCCAGATCACATCAAATCAATGGGGTTTACAGTCAACAATATTTATACACCTTTCTCATATTTGGGAGCTATTTTCTTCCCTGATCCAGCTTTCTGGTCTTCTGCCAGGCATGAAACCACCTCCCCAGACAATAACTTAGATCCACCTGCATATCAGATTTCAAGCTCAGGCAAAAAAAAAAAAAAAAAAAACTAATATAGCCATAGGCCCTTTGGAATATAACAAAAATATGCCTACTAGCTATCTAAAAAATAGAGGGCCCCCCAAACTCTTCATCTGCACTATTCCAGTCTTTAGGTCCATGATTGATATACAATTTGTTTGGCTTTGTATGTTAACTCTTCAACCACCAGGTTCCAGATGCTAGTATGACACCGACCAGACTTTCCTGGACAGACAACCCCACAATGTGTCCTGGAGCTACACTTCCCCAGAGCCTTTCCCCACTAGGGAAAGAGAAAGAAAGGCTGGGAGTATGGATCAACCTGTCAATGCCCATGTTCAATGGGGAAGCAATTACAGAAGCCAGACCTTCAACCTTCTGTATCCCACAATGACCTTGGATCCATACTCCCAGAGGGCTAAAGAATAGGAGAGCTATCAGGGGAGGGAATGGGATACAGAGTTCTGGTGATGGGACCTGTGTGAAGTTGTAACCCTCCTATCCTATGGTTTATTCAATGTTTCCTTTTTATAAATAAAAAATTAAATTAAAAAGTAAAAATAAAAATAAATTCTAAACTAAAAAAAAATCAGAAAATTATCATAATAGTGTTTTAAATTCCACTACATGAAATAGACTTGTTTATGCACCTCATTCATTTCCCATTTAACTCAACCATTCTTTTTTTTTCTTTTTTTTTAAATTTTTTATTTATAAAATGGAAACATTGACAAAACCATAGGATAAGAGGGGTATAGCTTTGCACAATTCCCACCACCAGACCTCCATGTACTAACCCCTCCCCTGATAGCTTTCCTACTCTTTAACCCTCTGAGAGTATGGACCTAAGATCATTGTGGGATACAGAAGGTTGAAGGTCTGGCTTCTGTAATTGCTTCCCCGCTGAACATGGGTGTTGACAGGTTGATCCATACTCCCATCCTGTCTCTCTCTTTCCCTAGTGAGGAAGGGCTCTAGGGAGGCGGAGCTCCAAGGCACATTGTCTGTCCAGGGAAGTCTGGTTGCATCTTGCTAGCATCTGGAACGTGGTGGCTGAAAAGAGAGTTAATATACAAAGTTAAACAAACTGTTGGACAATTATGGACCTAAAGGCTGGAATAGTGCAGGTGAGGCGTTGGGGGGGGGGGGGTCCTCCATTTTGTAGATAGTTAGTAGGCATATTTTAGCTATATTTCAAAGGGCCTGTAGCTATACTAGTGTTTTTTATGTTTTGTTTTGTTTTTGATTTTGTTTTTTTTGCCTGACCCTGAAATCTGATATGCAGGTGAATCCTAATTATTGCCTAGGGAGATGATGTCATGGCTGGGAAAAGGACCAGAAAGCTGTATTAGGGAAGAGAGTAGCTCCCTAATATGGGAAAGGGGTATAAATATTACTGTAAACCCCATCAATTTGATGTGATCTGGAGCCCATAATTAGCTTAGGAGTCTGTGTGACGTCTACAACCCTCTAGATCTGAGCTCACATTCTGTGGTCATGAGTAGGAACATTCCATGCTGCCCCAGTATCAGGACCCATCTTCCTCAGGTGTAGCATAGAGTATGTTGTCCATCCTCCAAAGGGGGAACATTCTCTACCATTGTTGATCCAAGTTGAAGGCAAGGTCCTATGGGGGCCCACAAAGGGGTGTTGTTCCTGCTAGGAATGACTGGTAACAATGGAGAGAGGGATTTATTTGAGGTCTAGGCCCATCAGGTCAGTTTGGGAGACTCAGGAATCCCCGATTAGGGCCCCAGCTGGTGGAATGGCCTGATAGTGACTGAAGAGTCATTGTTAAAGTATGCCAGTCTCTTGCCTTTATTCAGCTTTTGCAGTCCTTGCTTTGCTAAGGTTAGCTTTGGAGTGAGTGAGAGAACTGTAATAGGAAGTAGGTGAGGAGGGTATCTAAATCTAAGTGGACACTATATCTAAGTTCATATTTCATTATGAACTGGATACTGACTCACTAAACACTATTGTGTATTTTTGCTTTCAGGTATATATTTTGTCCTAATTTATAGATACATGTGAACATATGCTCTATCTTACGGGATATGGCCTATATCTAGGTTTTGGGACTTTGTTAGGAAGTGAACTTCCTGGAATGGAATTAGAGACTACCATGAAAGGAAAGGTCTCACCCAAGTGATGAGGGTGAAGGGTTGGCAATCCATGCCTGATGTCTCTGTACACAGCCTGAGGAGAAGCATGCTGAGATGGTATTTATTGCATTGATTAGGCTGGAATCAGTGGGCGCAATATCATTTGGCCTGACTTGAGAGAAGCATGCAGTGAAGTAAGCCCCACCCCAGAGGTTTCAGGATTGGGAGAAACAGGCTCTATAGATGAGGCGGGAGATTACTGTTGTCTTAGGATTTAAGAAGACAATCGGTAGTTATTGCAATAATCACAATGTTTGGTAATTGGGTTAATTCTGAAGAATCCCTTTGTTAGGATTTGCTGTATCATACACATCCTCACTATATTTCATGTCCTTTGACACTGATTGCATATAGCTTTTGATCTCCCTGGACTAAGCTTTTAAACGAGTCAACACATCAAAGACTCAGCCTATGTATTAAAAAGACTCAGTCTGTGCTTTAAAAAGTTTGAGATATTCAATTTTCCCCTCTCATATTAATTAAATAGTGATTTATATGACTGCAAGTTGATAGGACTATACATAAACACCATTCCCACCACTAAAAGGCTGTGTCCCATCCCCCTCCCCCCCACCCTCACTCCCACCCCATGAAGCTGAACATCCACCCTCACCCTCTGCTCAGGGTTTTTTCTTTGGTGCCCTACTCCAAATTCAGTCAACTCCTGCTTTGAATCTCCCTTTCTGTTCTTCTTTCTCAACTTCTGTTGATGAGTGGGATCATCCCATACTCGTCTTGATCTTTCTGACTTAGCTCACTTAATATAATTTCTTCTAGCTCCATTCATGATGTGTCAGAGAAGGTGGGTTCATTGTTCTTAATAGCTGCGTAGTCTTCCATTGTGTATATATACCACTCATCTGTTGTTGGGCACCTGGGTTGCTTCCAGGTTTTAGCTATTACAAATTGTGCTGCTATGAACATAGGTGTGCACATATCTTTTTGCTTGGGTGTTAGGGAGTCCTTGGGGTATATCCCCCGGAGAGGAATTACTGGGTCATATGGAAGGTCCATGTCTGTCTAGCCTTGTTAGGGTTCTCCAGACTGCTCTCCACAGAGGCTGGACCAATTTACATTCCCACCAGCAGTGCAGAAGGGTTCCTCTGTCCCCACAGCCTCTCCAGCATTTGTTGCTGCTGTCCTTTTTGAAGTATGCCATTCTCACAGGAGTGAGGTGGTATCTCAGTGTTGTCTACATTTGCATTTCTCTGAAAATCAGCAACCTGGAGCAGTTTTCATATGTTTGTTAGCCTTTTGGCTCTCCTCTGTAGTTCATATCCTCTGCCCATTTGTGAATGGGGTCATTTGCTTTTTTGTTGCTAAGTTTGCTGAGCTCCTTGTATATTTTGGTTACTAGTCTCTTGTCTGATGTACGGCATGTGAAGATCTCCCATTCTGTGAGGGGTCTCTTTGTTTGTGTGATAGTTTCTTTGGCTGTGCAGAAGCTTTTCAATTTGATGTAGTCCCACTGGTTTGTTTCTGCTTTAGTCTTCCTTGCAGTTGGGTTTGTTTGATAAAAGATGTCCTTGAGGTTTAGGTGGGAAAGTGTTCCACCAATGTTTTCCTCTTAAGTATTTAATAGTTTCTGCTCTAACATCTAGGTCCTTGATCCATGTGGAGTTGGTTTTTGTTTCTGGTGAGATAAGGTGGTTTAATTTCATTCTTCTGCATGTCATAACCCAGTTTTTCCAGCACCATTTATTGAAGAGACCCTCCTTCCTCCATTTAATACTTTGGGCCCCCTTATCAAAGATTAGATGTCCATAGGTGTGGGGGTTTAGTTCTGTGCTTTCAATTCTGTTCCACTGGTCTGTGTGCCTATTTTTGTTCCACTACCAGGCTGTTTTGATGATGATGGCCTTATAATATAGTTTGAGATATGGGAGTGTGATGCCTCCATTTCTGTTTCTTTTCCTCAAGATTGCTTTGGCAATTCTAGGTGGTTTCTGGTTCCAGATAAATGATTGTAGTTTTTGTTCTATTCTCTTTTTTTTCTTTTATTTAAGAAAGGATAAATTAACAAAACCATAGAGTAGGAGGGGTATTACTCCACACAATTCCCACCACCCAATCTCCATATCCCACCCCCTCCCCTGATAGCTTTCCCATTCTCTATGCCTCTGGGAGCATGGACCCAGGGTCATTGTGGGTTGTAGAAGGTGGAAGGTCTGGCTTCTGTAATTGCTTCCCCGCTAAACATGGGCGTTGACTGGTTGGTCCATACTCCCAGTCTGCCTCTCTCTTTCCCTAGTAGGGTGGGTCTCTGGGGAAGCAGAGCTCCAGGACACATTGGTGGGGTCTTCAGTCCAGGGAAGCCTGGCCGGCATCCTGATGACATCTGGAACCTGGTGACTAAAAAGAGAGTTAACATACAAAGCCAAACAAATTGTTGAGCAATCATGGACCCAAAACTTGGAATAGTGGAGAGGAAGTGTTAGGGGGATACTCACTGCATACTCTAGTGTACTTCTGCTTTCAGGTATATATTTTGCAGCAGTTTATGGATACGTGTGAACATATGCTTTCTCTCACAGAACCTGGTCTATATCTAGGTTTTGGGACTTTATTAGAAAGTTAGCCACCTGGGATGGAATTAGAGTATACTATGTTCTTTGTTCTATTCTCTTAAAGAAGCTTGGTGGAACTTTGATGGGTATCACATTAAATTTATATATGGCTCTGGGGAGAATATTCATTTTGATGATATTTATTCTTCCAATCCATGAGCATGGAATGTCTTTCCATTTCTTGGTATCCGTTTCTATTTCCTTGAATAGGGACTCATAGTTTTCAGTATACAGGTCTTTCACTTCTTTGGTCAGCTTTATTCCTAGGTATTTTATTGATTTTGCTGCAACAGTGAATGGGAGTGATTTCTGGATGTCTTCTTCTTCAGATTTAGTGTTTGCATAAAGAAATGCCACTGATTTTTGTACATTGATTTTGTAGCCTGACACCTTGCTGTATTGCCTAATAACTTCCAGTAGCTTTCTGCTGAATTCTTTAGGTTTTTCTATGTATACTATCATATCATCTGCAAATAGTGAGAGCTAGACTTCTTCCCTTCCAATCTGTATTCCTTTGATTCCTTTCTCTTGCCTGATTGCTATGGCAAGAACTTCCAATACTATGTTGAAAAGGAATGGTGATAGTGGATGGCCATGTCTAGTTCCCGATCTGAGGGGGAATATTTTGGGCTTCTGTCCATTGAGTATCATGTTGGCTGTAAGTTTGCTATATATGGATTCCAGTATCTTGAGGAATTTCCTGTCTATTCCCATTTTTTGTAGTGTTTTGAGCATGAATGGATGTTGGATTTCGTCAAAGGCTTTCTCTGCATCTATTGAGATAATCATGTGTTTTTGGTTTTGCTTTTATTGATGTGGTGAATGACATTGATTGACTTACGTATGTTGAGCCAGCCTTGCATTCCTGGGATAAATCCCACTTGGTCATGATGAATAATTTTTTTGATATACTGCTTTATCTGGTTGGCCAGGGTCTTGTTTAATATGTTGGCATCTATGTTCATCAGAGATATTGGTCTATAGTTTTTCCTTTTTTGTTATGTCCCTAACTGCTTTTGGTATCAGGGTGATGTTGGCTTCATAGAAAGTGGAAGGGAGTACTCCTGTTTCTTCGATCTTGTGGAAGAGCTTTATAAGTATAGGTATTAACTGTTTCCTGAAAGTTTTGTAGAATTCATTTGTGAAGCCATTTCTGAAGCCATCTGGTCCAGGACTTTTGTTGTTGGGGAAATTCTTAATAACAAATTTGATTTCTTTGTGCATTTAGGTTTTGTAGTTCTTGGTTCAGTTCTTCTTGGTTAAGTTTTGGAAGGGCATATGTTTCTAGGAATTCTTCCAGATTCTCTAGCTTGGTGGCGTATAGTTCTTCATAGAAGTTTCACATGATTTTCTAGATCTCTGTAGTGTCAGTTGTGATATCTCCTCTATCATTTCTATTTGCCTTCATTGATCTTTTGTATAGTCTCTTATTTTCGATGTTGTTTATTTCTGCTCTAATTTTAGTGATTTCTGTCCTTCTGGTTGCTTTAGGTTCTGGTTCTGGTTCCTTTGTTCCTCTTTCTCTAAGTCCTTAAGGTGTGCAGTAAGGTAGTTTATTTGGGCTTTTTCTTGTTTTTTAATATGTGACTCTATGGATATGAGTTTCCCTGTCAGTACTGTTTTAGCTGTGTCCAAATATTTTGATAGCTTGTGTCTTCACTTTCGTTGGTTTCCAGGAACATTTGAATTTCTTGCTTCAGTGTCTCTCTGACCCAGTGGCTCTTAAGCAGTATGTTGTTTCATTTCCAAATTCTGTGTCTTTTAGTAATTTTCTGTTTGTTGTTAAATGTTAGTTTTACTCCACTGTGGTCTGAAAAGGTACCTGGGATGATTTCAATGCTCTTGAATTTGTTGATGCTGTCTTTGTAGCCTAACATGTGATCTATTCTTGAGTATGTGCTGTGTGGATTTGAAAAGAATGTGTATTCAACTTTTTTGGGGTAACACCTCATCACAGACCCCTGCAAGTGTCAACCCGGCTTTGACCTAGCACGTTATGATTGGGCCCTCCTCAATCGCTATCGAACAGGCCACGGCCGGTGCGCCGCTATGTTCCATCGCTGGGGAGCCAGAGACGACCCAAACTGCCCCTGCGGCTACAGACAGACTATGACCCACATAGTCAACAACTGCCACCTCTCCAGATTCAAAGGAGGTCTCGAAACCTTACATCAGGCTCAACCTGACACTGTTGACGGGCTACGGAAGAAGGGCAAACGCTAGAAGAAGAAGAAGGGGTAAAGAACTCTGAAAATGTCCAGGAGGTCTAGTCTGTCCATCTCTTCATTTAATTCTCTTGTTTCTTTGTTGATTCTCTGCTTTGTTGATCTGTCTAAGTGTGAGAGTAAGGTGTTAAAGTCTCCCACTATTATTTTTTTACTATTGATTTATTTTTGTAGTTCTTTCAGTAGGTGTTTGATGTATTTAGATGGTCCCTCATTTGGTGCATAGATGTTAAAAATTGTTAAATCTTCTTGGTTGATTGATCCTCTAATCATTATGTAATGGCCTTGCCTAGATTTTATTATTTTATTTAATTTAAAGTCTATTGTGTCAGAGATGAGAATGGCTGTTTCTGCCTTTTTTTTGTGGTCCATTATCCTGTACGATAGCTGTTGTAGGAGCTCACGCCAGCAGCTGCCTCCAAGTCACCATCTTGCCTCTGCCCCCAACTCAACCATTCTTAATCTCCCTGAAAAAACAGTTAGGGTCTATACTATGCTCTGATCCTGCCTAGTAGAGTCACAATTATCTATCTTCATACACAGTACTCTCAGTGTAGTCTGTACTGTTTGGGAACCCTCCTCTACAGTCTGTAAGGTGTAGATATTTCCAATATCTGCACCTTAAATAGGTTGGTAGGTAGGTGGATGATTTTATTAGATTAGATAATTTCAGACAAATTTCCAGTTTTCTACAAGGTAACTATCTCTTTCTAGTATCAAATAATATTTTTTGTGTTTTTAATATGTCTTCTATCTTATCTGGCCTTCAAACTGAGGACATTCAGTCCATCATTAATCCTTATCACCATGGTTTAGTGGCTACACATCTTGACTACAGCTGGAGACTAGAATTATCCTCCTCACTATTTTCCTCTCTTAATTCTTCAGTCATCTGTTTAGCAGCAGGACTCTCATCTCTCTGACTTCTGTTCCTTGGTTTTATGAACATGATGTCTTCTTGACAGTTGATGATAATCACATAGTGACTTGGCTTGCATATGTGTGCGTGTGCGTGTTGCTTCCTGGCAACAATATTCACTCATGTTGGCTCTTACTCAACTCTGTGCATGGCAATTTTCAGCACACGCTTTTACTCTGAGTCTCAGAGTTTGGTTTTGGCATTTAGGGCTGATGCCTACTAAGCCTGTCAAGGTATGTGAATGTTTCACTATGGATTCTGAAGCCCAGCCAGGGAATGGTTATTGACAGGAAAATCTAAGACTCTCATTATACTTGCTACAAATCAAAATGTACTGATTTTACATTGATTTACAATATCACTTGGGGAGTATAGCTTCACATATCTCTACATATGCTTACCCACTCATACCCAAAATTCTAGTACCACCACACTATCAAATTGACCCCCTCCACACATTTCCCTCACACACATCTTCTTTTCAGAGTCCAAAGAACAAGTTTTGTGTGTTTTGCCAGTGTATCTGATCAGAGTATATAAGTGATATATTCCACATATTTGTGAAAATGTTCTGTAATTCTCTCATTTTCTGAGTTATTTCACTTAGCATAATCATCTCAAGTTCTTTCAGTGCTGTCACAGTATTGTTTCAGATGAATAGTAGCATACTGAGCACATGTAACACAACTTCTTTAACTGGTGGTCATCCATCAATGCACATTTAGGTTGATTTCATGTTTGGGCTACTATAATGTTGCTATGAACACAGAAGTGATATAAACTTTAGAATTAGTATTTTCACATTCTTCAGATAAGTACCTAGAAGTGGTATTACTGGATCATGTGGTGTTTACAGTTTTAGTCTTTTATGAAGTCTCCATACCATTTTTATTGTGGTTATGCTAATTCACATTGTGGCCAATAGTGTATAAGTTCTTTTTCTCCACATCCCACCAACACCTGTTTTTAATATAGGCAATTCTCCCAGGTGTGAGGTGACATATTATGGTTATATTTGCATTTTCCTAATAATAATAATAAATGGTGGTGTTTTTCTTGTGCCTTTGTGCTGACTCACCATACAAAAGTTTTTTTATATAGTGACACTTTTTTATATTTGCTAATATTCCCTCTGTTGTTGAAGTTGAATCCGTAAATACATTTTTGGCATCAATGTGTAAGTATGTAGCACCTATTTTTTTCTATGTATTTTATGGTCTCAAACCTTATCCACATAATAGCTACATTTGCATCATTCTAAAGTTATCACAGATACTTTTTAATACTCATTACTATCCTATGAGTTAAGTGCTATTATTCTGATCATCATTTTACAGAGAAAGACAATGAGGCATACTAAGCTGCCTTTTGTAGCCATATAAGAGGTGGGATTAGAATTTGAATCCTAATAGTTGGGCTCCAAAAATCAACTTTTTAAAAAAAAATTTTTTTATGAAAAGGAAACATTGACTAAACCATAGGATAAGAGGGGTACAACTTCATACAATTCCCACCACCAGAACTCTGTATCCCATCCCCTCCCCTGATAGCTTTCCTATTCTTTTTTTATTATTATTTTAAAAAGGGAGGCATTAACAAAACCATAGGATAAAAGGGGTACAATTCCACATAGTTCCCACCACCAGATCTCCGTATCCCATCCCCTTCCCTGATAACTTTCCTATTCTTTATCCCTCTGAGAGTATGGACCCAAGATCACTGGGGGCAATTGTTTGGCTTTGTATGTTAACTCTCTTTTCAGCCACCAGGTTCCAGATGTCAGCATGATGTCGACCAAACTTCCCTGGACAGACGACCTCACCAAGAATCAACTTTTTTTTTTTTTAGTTTTTTTTTTTTTCCCCTCCAGGGTTATTGCTGGGCTCGGTGCCTGCACCATGAATCCACCGCTCCTGGAGGCCATTTTTCCCCCTTTTGTTGCCCTTGTTGTTGTAGCCTTGTTGTGGTTATTATTATTGCCATTGTTGATGTTGTTCATTGTTGGATAGGACAGAGAGAAATGGAGAGAGGAGGGGAAGACAGAGAGGGGGAGAGAAAGATAGATACCTGCAGACCTGCTTCACCGCCTGTGAAGCGACTCCCCTTCAGGTGGGGATCCGGGGGCTCGAACCGGGATCCTTACTCTGGTCCCTGCGCTTTGCACCACATGCGCTTAACCCATTGCGCCACCGCCCGACCCCCAAGAATCAACATTTTTTAACCAGCACTTTAAATTGCTTCCTAATTGAAGCAAGATCTCTATAAATAAAAAGTGCTTCATTGCTAAAAAGATCTGATTAGAAAGACAAAGTCAAGTATGGGATGATCCCACTTATAAACAGAAGTTGAGAAAGAAGAACAAAAAAGGTAAACTCAAAGCAGAATCTGACAGAGTTTGGAGTATGGCAGCAAAGTAAAAATCTCTGGGGGGAGGGGGGGTAGATGCTCAACTTCACTGTTGGGGGGGAGGATACAGACCTTTGGTGGTGGGAATGGTGTTAATATACACCCCTATTAACTCATAGTCTCACAAATCACTAATTAATATGAGAGGAGAAAAATGGATTGGATTTCTCAAACATGTTGATTCATAGATTGTAGCTCTGAGCATATATGCCTTCAATCTAAGCACTTAAGACTTCAAAGTGAAGTGAATGAGGGAAGTATAATAGGAAGTAGGTGAGGAGGGTTATCTAAGTCTAAGAGACACTATTTAATTATGAATTTTATAATGTCTTTTTAGGTCTTTCTACTTGCTTGCTGCATATACTGACTCACTGCAGACTATTGTGCACTTTTGCTTTCAGGTATATATTTTGCCCTAATTAATGGATACATGTGAATATAAGCCCTATCTCATGGGACTTGATCTATCTCTAGGTTTTGAGACTTTGTTAGGAAGTAAACCACCTGAAATGGAATTAGATAATCCTATGAAAGGAAAGGTCTCACCTGAGTAATGATGAAGGGTTGACATTCCATGCTTGACATCTCTGGACACTGTCTGAAGTAAAGCATATCAGCATAGTACTCATTGCGTTGATTAGGTTGGGATCAGCAGACGCAGTGGTATGAAATGAGAGAAGCATCACTTCAAAGCTAACCTTATCAAAGTAAGGACTGCAAAAGCTGAATAAGGGCAAGAGATTGGCATACTTAAACAATGACTCTTTAGTCACTATCAGGTACCCCATCAGCTGGGGCCCTGGTCAGGGCACCCTGAAATTCCCACACAAACATGATGGACCTAGACCTTGAATAGATCCCTCCCTCTATTGTCACTGGTCATCTCTATCAGTAACAACACAATAGATCCCTTGTGTTCCCCCATAGGACCTACCCTAAATGTGGATCAACAACGATAGAGAATGTTCCATCTTCCAAAGGGAGACTGGACAACATACTCTATCTTCCACCTGAGGAAGATGGGTCCTGATATTGGGGCAGCTTGAAATGTTCCTACTCATGACCACAGAATGTGAGCTCAGATCCACAATAATGCAGAGGTCACATAGGCTCCTAAGGTGAATATGGGCCCCAGATCACATAAGAGTGATGTGGTTTACAGTCAACAATATTTATACACCTTTCCCATATTTGGGAGCTACTCTCTTCCCTGATCCAGCTTTCTGGTCCTTCTGCCAGCCATAACATCACCTCCCCAGGCAATAACTTCAATCCACCTGTATATCAAATTTCAGGCTCAGGAAAAAAAAAATCTAGTATAGTGATGGGTCTTTGGAATATAACTAAAATAGTACTACTAATTATCTACAAAATGGAGGACCCCCCCCCCTCCAACTCTTCATATAACCATTCCAGCCTTTAGGTTCATGAATAGTCAACAATTTGTTTGGCTCTACATGTTAACTCTTTTTTCATCCACCAGGTTCCAGATAATAGCATGATGCCAACCTGACTTTCCTGGACCGACAACCCCACCAATTTGTCCTGGAGTCCTGCTTCCCCAAAACCCTGTCCCACTAGGGAAAGAGAGAGACAGGCTGGGAGTATGGATTGACCTGCCAATACCCATGTTTAGCAGAGAAGCAATTATAGAAGCCAGACCTTCCACCTTTTGCACCCCATAATGACCTTGGGGTCATACCCCCAGAGGGATAAAGAATAGGAAAGGCATCAGGGGAGGGGATGGGATATGGAGATCTGGTGGTGGGAACTGTGTGGAGTTGTACCCCTATTTTCCTATGGTTATTGTCAGTGTTTCCTTTTTATAAATAAAATTCTTTTTTAAAAAAGACTTCAAATTGGTAGTCAGCTTGAATTTAAAGAGTGGGCTCAAATTGTTAATAAACCTCTAGTAATAACTTGTGCTTTGTAATATTAAATCACCTATAAGCTTAGGCCAGGGAGAATAGAAGCAAGTGTTGGCAGTCACTTTATAAGATACAGCTATATGTAAATAACATTAAAGGACACAAATTATGGTGAGGTCTTGTATGATACAGCAAATCCTAACAATGAGATTTTCAAAGTTAACCCAACTTCCAAATAATTTGGTTATAGCAATAACTATCTATTGCCTTCTTTAACCCTAAAACAGCTGGAACCTTCCCCATTCTCTATAAAACCCATATTTCTCCCAGTCCTGGAACCTCTGGGGTGGGGCTAACTTTCCTACATGCCTCTTTCAATTCATACCAATTGATATTGCATCTGCTAATCCCAACCTATTCGATGCAACCAGTACCACCTTGACATGTTTCATTTTGGATTGTGTCCAGAGATGTCAGATTTGTCTTCAGCCTCATTACTCTAGTGAGACCTTTCCTAGCTCATATTCCATTTCATGTAGTGTACTTCCTAACAGCCTCAAAACCTAGATATAGACCAGGGCCCATGAAATAGGGCTTATGTACACATGCATACATAAGTTAGGGGAAAAAATATACCTTAAAGTAATAGCACACAATCATTTGCAGTGAGTCAATAAATGGATCAAGCAAGTAGAAAGACCAAAAAAAGACACCATGAAGTACCTAATCAAATAGTTTCTACTTAGGCCTAGACATTCTCCTCACCTACTTTCTATTTCACTTCCCTCAATTATTCCAAAGCTGACCTTGTCACACAAAGTAAGGACTACAAAAGCTGGATATGGGGAAGAGACCAGCATACTTTAATGATGACTCTTTAGTCACTACCAGGCCACCCCATCACCTGGGGCCCTAGTCAGGGATTCCTGAGATTCCCCCACAGACGTGATGGGCCTAGACCTCTAAGAGATCCCTCTCTCCACAGTGACTGGTCATCTCTCTCAGGAACAACATAATGGACCATTTTGTGGGCCCCTATAGGACCTTTACTCAATATGGATCAACAATGGTAGAGACCTATCCATTTTCCAAGGTAGATTGGGCAACATACCCCACCAATGTGTCCTGGAGCCCTACCTCCCCAGAGCCCTGTCCCATTAGGGAAAAAGAGAGACAGGCTGGGAGAATTGATTGGCCTGTCAATGCCCATGTACAGTGGGGAAGCAATTACAGAAGCCAGACCTTCCACCTTCTGAACTCCATAATGTGCATACTGGATACTGGGTCCATACTCCTATAGGGATAAAAAACATGGAAGCTATCAAGGAAGGGGAGTGGATACAGGGGTGGGAGGGGATGGGATGGGGAATTGTGTGGAAGTATACCCATCTTATTCTATGGTCTTGTCAATATCTCCATTTTATAAATTTTTTTAAAAATTAAAAAAAGATCTGATTCTATTCATTTTGCATACCAAAGTATTAAGTACACCACAAGTCATTACTATGAATCTTTCATATACACTAGTCTTAACATTGGTGCAACTAAATTAGGTTTTAAATGCAGACACTCACAATCTCTGAAAGTGACCTTGTCTCTGAGTTGAGCTTCAACCAGCCAGCCTCAATTACTTCATGAGAGAACTGTGAACCCCACCTTTAGCCTGCCTTATCCTCACCTTCTACTTAGGGATTTTTCTCTATTAACTTTAATGCTGTTCACATAGAGAAGTTCTCAAACTGGGATCCAACATTTAAGGATTTTAATCTTTATCAGATATAATTTAAACAAGACTAAATAAATACATAAAGCTAAAATCCAGTAGGACATTAAAATTGCTACACACATACCTTAATACAATGTATTTCTGAAGATAATTCAAAGAAGGAAAGCTTACCTTAACTCTTGCTCTTGAGTATAAGGCTGGCTTTTTTTATTTGTTTGTTTTGTGAATGAGAAGGCTCTATACATTTTCCCTTAGACCTCTAAATTCTGAGGTCTTGCTTCTATAGATTTACCCTCCCTTTCCTGGCCTTTTGTTGATAATCCTTTTATAAACAAATCACAATGAGAAAGTTAAATATTTGAGACCAGGATTTTTCCTTATTTTTGCTATTGTTGTGCCAAGTAGAATGTCTAACATATTGTAGACCCTCAATAAAATACTGTTGATATAGTATCACCTTCCACGCTTAACCAAAGAGGAAACAGCTTAAACAACCCAATCTCTAATATATTAACTGACTCAGCAATCAAAGAACAAAAGTCCAGGTACAGATGGTTTTACCAATGAATTCTGACAGACTTTCAAAGAAAAACTAACACCAATTCTCCTCAAACTTTTCCAGAAAATTGAAGAGCAGAAACCACCCCTACACATATTCTACGAGACTAACAGCACATTAATCCCTTAAGCAGGAAAACACTCTACCAAAAAAGAAAACTATAGGCCTATATAACTTTGATGAACATTGATACAAGGATTCTCAACAAAATCTTGGCAAATTGAATTCAACAATTTATCAAGAGACTAATCCATCAAGACTAAGTGGGATTCATTCCTGTAGAGCAAGGATGATTCAATATTCACAAATCAATGTGATCTACCATGTCAACAAAAAGAAAGACAAAAAAAACATATGATTATATCAATTGATGCAGAAGTTGGGACTAGCATAATATAGTCCACTTTCCCCCTAAAATCTGGCACCAGACAAGAATGTCCACTATCACTATTACTATTTAACATAGTCCTGGAGGCCCTCATCATTGTTCAGTCAAGAAAGAGATATCAGAAGTGTACATATTGGAAAGGAAGAAATCAAGCTATCATTATTCACTGATGACATGATAGTATACCTAGAGAATCCCAAAGACTCCAGTAAAAAACCACTAGAAACAAGTAATAAATTCAGTAATATAGCAGGATACAAAATTAGCAGCCATAAATAGGTGGCATTTCTATATATAAATGATAAATTAGTGAAAAGGGGATTGAAAAACTTAATTCCATCTATAGTCAAACCAAAAGACACTGAAACAAACAAAAAACCAGAGTGAACAGAGGAGGTGAAGGACCTTTAGGAAGAAAACTCCTATGGGATATTGATTTTAAAAAAATAGAGAAGGATACATAGAAATGGAAGAGCATTCCTTCTTCCTGGATTGAGAGAATAACATTATTAAAATAGCCATTCTACCAAATGCAATATAAATTTCAAAGAAATCCCTATCAATATCCCAATGGTATTTTTTCAAAGAAATCAAACAACTTGCCCAAAAATTTGTGTGGAACCACAAATAAAACCATGAACAGGTAAAGAACTTTTGAGAAAACAGGGTAAAAATGGAGGTACCATGCTTCCCAAAATCCAAGATTACATGAACTGGAAAAACATGTATTGCAAAGGGAATTTAGGTTCTTATATCCCTCAGGGAAAAGTTAATAGCTTCTGGTAAAATGCAATCCCTATTTCTTTTCTGTGTTTATAAACGATAAACCAGCCCCATCTGGAATTTAGTTTGATTACAAATAAGTCAGTTTGTCAGCTCGAAGTCTTTTTATCTCACTTCAGAGAATTTTGAGGATGGTACTCATAGTCTTTTTTTTTTATCACAGAACTTATTTATATATGTAGAAGTTGAACTGATAATATGAAATTCCCTATATCTAACTGTACTTGACTTACCAAAAGAAGTAATTTCATACAGCTTTACTTCATTGATTGAAAATTGGATAGATATGATCTTGAAGAAGTTAGAAGCAAATAAATAAGAAGAGATGTATTTCTCAATAAATTTATACTTTATCTCTTCAAAACTGTTGTGTCACAAAACCAAACACATGTTGCAGAAGTAGGACCACTTCATGTAAAAGGAATTCAATTTGCTTAGCACAAATTAAAAAAAAAAAAAAGAAGGAGAAGAAGAATGCTCATGTTGGCAGCAGCAATAAACCCATGACCCAACTGTATAGGAAGGTGACAAGGAAGTGAGCCACTAACCAAAGAAAACAGTGACATTCTGCCTACAGTGCTAGAATGAAAGTTGTGTATGTGGTGACTAAGCAAGCTATTCTGAGAAACAAGACCAGGCAGTTATCTACCAAGTAAAGCACTAAGTTTCAGTCCCCTCCCTTGTAACCCATGTCCCTTCAAGATGCATCTTGTCCAGACAGGTTTACTCAACAGTTTCAGAATGCTTGGATTATGAACCTACGGGAATGCAAGCTAGAAACTTACTCCACTAATTATGCATGTCAACGCTTCTTCCCTTCTCTCACTCTCTGCTGTGGCATTTTCATTAGAGTGGCATTTGACTCATTCGGAGAGTAAACTCTCTATTTTCTGCCTTTCCTAAAATCAGATGGCCTCTTCACTGACTCCAGAGAAGAAAGAACACATGCAATATAAGAAATTTCAAGTTGGCTTTTTATTTTTTAGTTTTCAAACATGCACATGCATTATTACCTCTTGTAGGAACACCCTAGAGACAGTGTGAGCAGCCTTTGATGGGCTTCCAGCACATCTACCTCTGATGACTACTCCGCATTTTTTTCATTCTTCAACTCTGGTCCTGGCCCACTGCCCACCAAAAGCAAAATAAAATGTGATTCTAAAGTACCATCTATGTTGCACTGAAATTATTGCCTTAAAATTTGTGGTCATAACACAGTAGTCCAATATTAGAGGAAACAGATGAAGAACACAGAAGCCTTTCCACGCTGCAACTCCAGTATTCCAAAGAAATCGATATGTGCTTGGGAGTTCTTCTCGGCTCAACGATAGTCATTCTGAGAGAGGAATAGTCCAACTGGTTAAAGCTAGCTTTTTACTTTTTGTAACCTATGTGGCATTCCAAATATTTCTAAGCATTAGAATTACATGATTTTCTCTTTTTGTTCTTTTTAATACAAACTGCCACCAAATTCCATTTTTGTGACCTTTAAGTTCCCAAGATCAAATTGCCCAGCTGTTGTTTCAGTCTCTCTCAGTTGCTAAGAGATGAAGACGGTTGACAGTGCAACCCAATTTTCATCAATGTAGAATTTCAAGTTGACATAAGAGGGAACTAAATTCAGCCAAAGCACAATGAGCCCAACAGTTGGCAGCCAGGCTGTGTGCCTTTTCACAGCTGTAGGAGACAGTTGGTTCAGAGAAGCTCACTGCCATCACCCCGCCAACATCACTGCCATGTTTTCATGCATTCTCCACAATGCCTCTATACAAAAGCACATTTGCATTTTTATTTGCATTACATTACAGGGATCAGTCTACCTCTCCTAGAACTAAGTTTCATGATTAAAGGTCATGATCTTTCTTCAGGATCAAGTCCCTCTTTAACAACAATGACAATAATACAGTGAATGCCATAAGAAGCATTTATGCGCCCTAATTGTTCTAAAACATATTATTTATGTATTCACTGAGAAAGAGAACCACAATATCACTCAGGCATATGTAGTACAGGAGATCAAACTTAAGACCCCACACACATGAACCCTTGTACTCTATCTACTGAGCCAACTAACTGGTCACAGCTGCACCACTTCTAGTTGAGGCACTTATGCACCCAAATCAGAGTATTGACTTATGACTCTCTACTGAGACTCTCTGAGAATTGCCTCTAGCTAGCTCACAAAAGGTCACACCCTCACCCACCCTCCCCAGGAGCTTTCTATAGCCAATACCTGCTTGATAAAGGGAGTTCCAGTGCTTGGTGGATAAGCAGGGCACAACTCTGTAGAGTTCCTCTTAGTACTGACTAAAGACTCTACTGCAACTGCACTGAGATGACTGCACTGAGGCTCAAGTCCTCCTACTTCACCTTTTGCAGGTGTTTTTCCAGTAGTGCACACATGAAACTCCAGCATGCAAATCTCAGAACCTCAGAATCTGCTTTCTGGGAACCCGATCTACAGCATTCTTAAACCTTGTTTCTTTTAAGAAGCAACCAGCCAGGCTTCTATACTGAGGTCTAGAAGAACTCTTACGATGATTGTCTTTCTTGGTTTCCTCACTATAATTGTGTTAGCACAAACATAACCCAGAACACAACTCTGTGCTTCATCAGTGGACTCCAGTAATAATGTCCAATGTTTCACTCTCAGTCAAACTCTAGTCAGGAGGCAGCGCCAATAGAATGAGCATAAAATGGAGGCAGAAAAGACAGGTAATAAACAATAAAGACATTCCCTACCCTGGGTGAGGGTGCCGGCTTCAATTAACACTAATTGTAAAATGAAGGCATTAGTTGAAGCCCTGGTGGGGGATACAAAATTCCATCTACCCAAACTGGATGCTGAAAAAGTTTACAATAAAAAGAAAATCATGGTAGAATATACCCTGGGGACAAGCAATGCACTGGACTGTGAAACTAAGTCCCAGTTGATAATCATGGATTTAGAATGCCCACCAGCAGAGAAGATTAGAATAAGAAGGTTCAGCATGGTAATTTATGGTATCAAGCACCCGGGTCTTGCATTTTGGTAAATCTGTCCATAACTGGATGGAAAACTAGTCACAGATTAAATAATTTCTGTCTGTCTTTTAGTTGTCTAAGTGATTATGAAACACTAGGAAAATATAGAAATAAATATAGAGATGACAACATAGTATGTTACTTTGTGCTAAATATAGTAGTAAATTTTGTATTATAGATACTGGGCTTACTTTTTACTGTTTTAAGATATTTTAAAGAATCTGAAACATACTGTTGCCCTGAAGTTTTAATTCAATAGGCTTGACACAACCATCTGTGATTTTTAATAGACTAATGTGTATTGCACCGAAGCAAAGATCTCTGGTGGCCGGAGGTGGTGAAGAGGGCACTGGGTCTTGGTGCACAATGGAGTAAAAGGACCTAAGCTGAGGGTGAGAATGTTTTACAAGCACCTGTCATAGGACATGAACAATCATATCCACGTTTCCACAACTATACTGTAAACCATCAACCCCCCAAGAAAATTAAAAAATAATTTTTAAATAATGGAAAGCAAACTTGAGACCCATAAAATTAAGTAAGAATGAAAAACTCTCAGAAAAGGGGCCGGGTGGTGGCTCAACTGGTCGAGCACACTTACTACAATGTGCAAGGACGCAGGTTTGAGCCTCTGGTCCCCACCTGCAGGGGGAAAGCTTTGTTGAGTGGTGAAACAGTGCTGCAGATGTCTCTCTGTCCCTCTCCCTCTTGATTTCTGGCTGTCTCTATCCAACAAATAAAGATAATAAAAGTTTTTTAAAAAGCTCAGAAAAGGGAGTCGGGCGGTAGCACAGCGGGTTAAGCTCAGTTGGCGCAAAGCACAAGGACCGGCATAAGGATCCCGGTTCGAACCCCGGCTCCCCACCTGCAGGGGAGTCGCTTCACAGGCGGTGAAGCAGGTCTGCAGGTGTCTGTCTTTCTCTCCCCCTCTCTGTCTTCCCCTCCTCTCTCCATTTCTCTCTGTCCTATCCAACAACGACAACAACAATAATAACTACAACAATAAAACAACAAGGGCAACAAAAGGGAATAAATAAATAAAAATAAATATTAAAAAAATAAAAAAAATTAAAAAAAAAAAGCTCAGAAAAAAAAGTAAAAGTATGCAATCAATTTAAACATAATCAGGATTCTCATAATTACATTTTTGGCTTGCTATATTTTCAAATTTTTTCTAAGTGCATGTAAAAATTAGTTAAGTTAGGCTTCTAAGTCTATCTTATTATTCCTCTAAGATGTTTGGGATCCCTAGATAAGTTAAAATGCTTCAAGAAACTGAACTAAATTTTGAATTTTACCAAATTTACGAGCTAACTAAATATTAACCAAAAGAGATGACAGTGACTGCTTTATTTTTATACTAAGCATTCTAGGTTTACAAATAAGAGAGGTACAGGGAGTCTGGCGGTGGCATACCAGCTTAAGCGTACATAGTACTAAGCACAAGGACCCGCAGAAGGAGCCCCTTTGAGTCCTGGCTCCCCACCTACAGGGGGTCACTTCACTTCACCTGCAGGGGCAATCACCTCATACGCAGTGAAGATGGTCTGTAGGTATCTTTCTCTTTCCTCCTCTCTACCTCCCCTTGCCTCCTTCTCAGTTTCTCTTTGTCCTATCCAATAAAGCGGAAGAAAAAAGAAGAAGAAGAAGAAGAAGATGGCCTCCAGAAGCAGTGGATTCATAGTGCTGGCATGAGCGCTTAACGGGCTGCGCTACTGCCCGACTGACTCCCTGGGCATCAAAGTTCTAACCATCAATAACCCAGCTTGTGTTTTATGTCCTTCTTGTAGTGGTGACAAGTCTCTCTTACAGATGGCGGTGACTTACGGTCTGTAAGTTTTAAGCCTGCACCTAAATGGCTTCACTGTATTTGGAGGAATTGATATTTCACCATTAAAACATCTTTTTTATTGGGAGAGTAACTGAAATTAGGCAAACCAGTAATTTCCAGATACCTACAAGCTAACTTATTAGGAAATTTAAAAATATCATTAGACTGAAAAGTTATAAAATGCCCATATACATAACAGTAAACATGCCAATTCTTTTTTTTTTTAATTGGTGCTTTCATAATGATTGACAAGACTGTGGGATAAGAGGGCACAATTACACACAATTCCCACCACCAGAGTACCGCATCCCAACCCCTTTGGAAGCTTCCCTATTCTTTATCCCTCTGGGAGTATGGACCAAAGTTCTTTTATTTATTTTTTATTTCATTTATTTATTTTCCTTTTGTTGCCCTTATTGTCTTTTTATTATTGCTGCTGCTGTTATTGATGTCGTAGTTGTTGGATAGGACAGAGAGAAATGGAGAGAGGAGGGGAAGACAGAGAGGGGGAGAGAAAGATAGACACCTGCAGACCTGCTTCACCGCCTGTGAAGCGACTTCCCTGCAGGTGGAGAGCGGGGGGGGGGGGGGGGGCTCGAACCGGGATCCTTAAGCCGGTCCTTGTACTTTGCACCATGTGCACTTAACCCGCTGCGCTACCACCGGACTCCCTGGACCAAAGTTCTTTTTGAGGTACAGAAGATAGGAGGTCTGGCTTCTATAACATATCACTTCTAGTCATTATCTAACTGAAGGCATACTCTTTCATTTCCAAAAGTATAATGCTCTCTATATCTCACAACATACAGGTATCTTTGAGCAACATTTCTTTGGTAGACAAGTTACATATTACGTCCTCTAGTGCAGCTAAAGCTAAGTATGGAATTTATATCTACCAACACTAGATGGTGCTACAATACAGACAGTAAATGTACAGGAACTTGATCCCCTTTAGTTCTTAAGGATTTAGTTTTGCCTTTTAAATTCCAAATCAATTTCAAATTTATTCTATGGATTATTGAACATGTTTAAAATCTCTTCTGTTACTAAAAAACACTATCAGAAATCACTGGTAGTTTATTATGTCATATAACCTCATTATTTTTTAAAATCTATGAATTTTTGTGTATATATATATATATATATATATATATATATATATATATATATGTAACTCCATTGTTCTGAAATTTAAAAAGAGAGGAGGTTAGGAGGTGGCACACCTGGTGAAGCAGTGTGTATTTTAATATGAGCAAGGGTATGGATTCGATCTCCCAGTCCCCACCTGCAGGGGAGGAAGCTTTACAGCAGTGATGTAGTGCTACTGGTATCTCTTTCTCTCTCCCTCTCCATCCCCCTTCCCTCTTAGTTTCTCTCTGTTGCTATCAAAATTAATTAATTAATTACCTAATTAATTAATTAATTAATTAATTAATTAAAAGGGAGAATTTTATTTGTCACAGTTTGTGATACCCTGGAATACACAGGAGTTGTGAAGGGTCAGAGAGCTCACCTGGTAAGATGTCTGCTATCATGCACATAGCATAGGTTTGGCCAGCCCACATCACCCTGGGGACTCAGCATACTACTTTAGTGCTACACCTTTCCTTCTGTCTCTCTTTTTCTCTCTGAAAAAGTCTACTCAGAGTAGTTAAGTTCTGATGATGGCCAAGGTTAAAAAAAAAAAAAAATCACATTATGGTCAGGGAAATATCTCAGTGTTAGAACATAGGGCTCTTTCTCCAGCACTACCCTAAGGCAAAAATGAGTAGTGCTCTAGTCTCTTTCTCTTTTTCTGTTTTCTTCTTGTCTCTCATCAAAAAATAAATGTAGCATCAGCAAGAGACTTTGCCAAGGAGGATGCCTGATATGCCACTTGCATGACCCAGGTTTGGCCCAGTCCCTACCACACTGTGGGATGCTTTGGTGCCGGGGTACTTTTTCCTTCTTCCTTTAATTCCTTTGTCTCTCAATTTCTAGATGGAAAAAAATTAGCCTGGAATAGTGAAGCTCTGGCATCAAGTTCAGAATACAGGGTAGTTATGGATTGGCAAGCCTCAAGAGGTTGCTCTGGTCATGGGAGGATTTGTCCAGGGGAAAGCATGAAGCTATGAAATAGCTGGGAACAGGAGGATAGACTGATGGGAACTGGTAGGTTTACAGCAAAATACATCCTAAACAAGTACCCTATTTTGCAGTTTTGCCTTATGTAATGGTGGCACAGGTGTGTGTCCTAGGAAGAACCCTTTTTAACATTTGATCTGAGGAAAAGAGATGTCATCCTACAACACGCCATATTTACACAAACACAGAGATGTAAACTTAAATAAGTATATAAAAACTTAAATGTAAACTTAAATAAATAAAAAAATAGACTTGAGACTCCTGCCTTCCAGGAGTTTCAAGTCTAGTACGTCTGTGCTACATAGTTAAGTTTTCTTCATGGAAAAATAAACTGTTGTTTTACAAGTCTATAGTATAACCATTTCCTGAATATAAAAATTGAGGCAGATTTGGGATAAAATTGGGCTCAGGGTTGGACGAGAGTTTATCCAGTAGAGTGAACACATTATCATATGTAAAGTCCTGAGGTCAAGTCTTGACACCAGTTGGAAGCACCATTCATAACATGAATTGAGCTCCATGGATAGTGGAGGATTACTGGGATATCATCAATCATTCCTTCTCTCCATTTATCTCACTCATACACATTCTCTCTAAGTATAAAAAAGGGAAAACATTTGACCCAGGAGGCCATTCAGCAGTATCACACAAGAGCCACATTAAGGGGGAAAAAAAATCAAAAACTGAGTCCAAAATCTGAACCCAGCATTTCAAGCAGTAAAGAATATTTTTGTGGTGAGCTCATCTGAATATGTCATTTAATTTCCTCTTCATTGATGTCATCAGTAAATATTGATGGAGTACTGTTTGACTATAGGCCAAATTCCTAAGGGTTGGGCCTTCATGAAAGGCAGGGAGAAAAGGAAACAGCGGAAGGGGGAAATAGAAACTACGAGCAAATTTAACAAGGGAAATTTTAACAGGTAATGAATGGAGGAAAGAACTGGAGCAGTGAGTCAGTCCAGTGCCAAGGTTCAGGGCCTGAAAGTAAGTTGAGGGAAACACTGTGAGAAGTAAAATGTGATGTAGCAAGAATCCTAGACTGACTTCTTGGGACTCAAAGACTGAGCAGCCAGAGTCATCTCTGCATTTAAGACAGTGCAGTTTACATGGGAAAAGACAAGAACCAGTGTGTGGAGGACCAGGTTCCAATTTCTAACTGGTACTCTTTAGCCACCTGTACTGGGGCAAATACTGACATTCCTATTCCGTGTCCTGTTTTGCTACAGACTTTTGAATAATCTTATATAAATGTTTGCCATTCTCCCTTCTATAACCATTTATTATGTAAAACTTCAAATAAAAGCAGAAAGAACAGAATAATAAACTTCCATATACCCATTACCCAGAAAGAACAGTTATCAACTATTGAACAGTCTTGCTTCATTTATGTTCCTACCTATTCCTGCAAATCTCAAATCATTTAAAAGCAAATTCTAGACATATTCTCAATTTGCCCAAATATTTCACTATGTTTTGTTAAAAGAAAATTATTTTTTCTCGTTTTAAACACATCCACAATGTCATCATTATACCCCTACAAAATTAATTCCTTAATATTATAAAATACCCAGTGTCCATAATTTCTGAAAAGTTATATCTGTACTTATCACTTATCAGTGATGAGCCAAACAAGGTCCACATATTGATACTACTTTTTGTGTTCAGATAGCTTTATTGGGAAAATGTTGACTTACAAGATAGCTATTGTCACAGGTATAGATTTTCATGTCATCTCACAATAAGTACAAGCACCCTCCACCCTCCACCATAGGACACTGTGTCCCCATGCCTTTTTCAAATTCAGAGTCGTTGGATCTGCTGCTAATTAAAGTTCCACCCTGTATTTTTCTCTTTCTTAAGTACCACCCATAAATGAGATAATCTGGTATTCATCCTTCTCCTTCTGGCTTACTGCACCTAATATGATCCCTTCAAGTTCCATGACTGGTGCCTTTTTAAAATTTTTAATTTACTTATTTATTAGATAGATACAGAGAGAAATTGAGGGGGAAGAGGACATACAGAGGGAAGAGACCGAGAGACACCTGCAGACCTGCTTCACCACTCATGAAGCTTTCTCTCTACAGGTGGGGACCAGGGGCTTGAACCCAGGTCCTTGAGCACTGTAATTTATGCGCTTAAGCAGATGCACCACCGCCTGGCCCCAGACTGATATGACTTCTATCTATATAAACTATAGGATTTCTCTTTCCTACACCCTCACTGTGCTGGGAATATTACTGAAGAAGTAGGATATTTATCCCATACAGTTTCATGTTTCACACAGTCTAGATTTTTGCTAATTGCAACTCCATGTGGTGGCTAAGGGCTCAAACTCAGATCCTCATGCATGGTAAAGCATGTGCTATACCATCTCCCTGCCCTACAGCTGAGGATTTCTTTAATTAAGAGTTAGTGGATATTGTAGCTGTTTACATTTTTTAATCTCTTTATTGGGGATTAATAGTTTACAACCAACATTAAAATACAATACTTTTTGCATGTGTAACATTTCTCAGTTTTCCACATAACAGTTCAACCCCCACTAGGTCCTCCTCTTCCATCATGTTCCAGAACCTGAACCCTCCCCACCTACCCCAGAATCTTTTACCTTGGTACAAGACGGCTGTTTACATTTTATAAATATTATGGATGTCTTTCCGTCTTTCCAAATTCTGTATTTCTTAGGGTACTAGCTGTTGTACGTATTTCCCCTGTATTCATTTCTTCTAGTACAGTCTTCATTCCTGAAGTTATTTTTCCTTTTGTTTCTAGTCCTTTCTGAAACTTTCACCAGTCTTAAAATCTTCCTTCATTTCAATCATCATATTTCTGAGTTTACCTAATTCTGATTCATGATTTTACATCACAGCTTCTATAATTTTTTCTTTTATTTTTATCTCTTCTTTTATTCCCTTTTTATTTATTTATTTGTCTTATTGCCACCAAGGTTATCGCTGAGGCTGGGTGCCAGCACTGAGAGTCCAACACATCCATTGTATACACAATGGAATACTACTCAGCTATTAAAAATGGTGAATGCACCTTCTTCACCTCATCTTGGATGGAGCTTGAAGGAATAATGTTAAGTGAGATCAGCCAGAAAGAGAAGGAAGAATATGGGAAGATCTCACTCATAGAAGTTGAAAAATAAGAACAGAGGGGAAAACACAAGTAAGAACTGGACTGGAGTTGGTATATTGCACCAAAGTAAAAGACTCTGGGGTGGGTGGGTCAGTGGGGTTCAGGTCCTGGAACATGATGGCAGAGGGGGACCTACTGGGGGTTGTATTGTTATGTAAAAATATTATGTATGTACAAACTGTTGTATTTACTGTCCACTGTAAACTAATCTCCCAATAAAGAAATAATTTTTTAAAACAGCTGCCATATGTCAAGGCTTTTCATTAACATTAACCTGCTACCTAGAAGGTAGACCAAACAAAACCATTTGGTGTTATACATATTAATAGTATTATATATATGATTATATATTATATGTAGTAATTTTAGATACCATATATAGTAAAAATATAGAGAGAGATTAAATTCCTAACTAGGAAAACAAATAAATGTGAGCTATCAAAATGATAACCATTACATCTGTCTTGATTTCTCTCTGCCCCTGCCCAATAAGTAAATAAATATATATGTGTATTTTTAAATTTATTTTTTAAATATTAAAACCAAAATGATAACATCAAACCTGCAAGTTGGGAGAGGAAGATTTCAGGCAAATAGAAGATAAATGCTTAAATTTTGTTTTTTTGATATAACTTTCTTTTTAATTATATAATTAAGCTTTATGGCCTCTAAAAAGAGAAGAACAAAACAATGGGAACAATTCAGAAATGTCATGCTTATGACGGAGATGAGAAGCATGTGACCCAGACACTGGGTTCTGTCTGTACAGCTTCACCAGACGCCTGAACTTTATCAGAACGTCAGCCACAGCAACACACAGAAAAATTTCCAGTGCAGTCATCACACAAGTATCTTTCTGTTTTCTTTTTTTTTTTTTAAATCTTTCTGTTTTCATTCTCTCCTATAGCACTGTGTTGAAGTCCTGAAGTTTATCCTAGATTAACAGGAAGCTGGGATTTCTAAGTTTTGCCTGCCACAGCCCAGCACTGAATATAAGGTAGAAAGAGAGAAGATTCTCATCACCTTTTCCAGATAAAGAGCTCTCAGCCAAGGCAGGGTGCTAATTTTGAGCTGTCTCCACTCCATACCAGGGTCATTTGAAAGCTAAAACTAGCAAGGTACAGATAAAAAGCAGGGCTCAGAATCCTCAGGACCTCACCAGATATTGCTAAAAATGCCCAGTGCCAGGAGACTCTGGCTCTTACACACACACACACACACACACACACACACACACACACACACACACACACACACACACGTTAAACCTAAGGCTTCTGTTGATATATTGAGTTTACTCAGATATTATTCAGTAGACAATAAAGCCATACTTAGAAGATTAACTCAATGGTTTCTCAACCTGATCTTTGTACACATGCCAAGAAAACTCTTTTGTAGGCTCTCATTTACCACAGCCAACCCTTTCTCATCATAACCCCATGTTTTAAATGATCATGCCTACAAGACAAGCTATATTTATATAGAAATTATTATTTTTCCACCTATTCAATGACAAATATAACTGCTTCTTAGAGCTCCTTAACCAATTATGAGATAAACATACATCACAAACTTTAAAGTATTTATTTCAGACAGAAGACAATTTTAAGTCAGTCTTGAGGGGCAAGGAGGTGGTCAGCAGTAAAATGTCAACTTCAACTGCATGTGTTCAATACTCAGCCTAAGTATTTTTCTTTTTAATCCTGGCTATGAACCACATCAAGGATAGATGCACGATTCCCACTAGGTGTTTTGAAGTTTCCAAAGTAGTTTGAAGACCAATGTCTACTTGAATTTTTTTTTCATTTTAAATTATATCTCAAAACATGTTATTCAATCCTCTTTGATAAGATAACATTTTCCTTTGACTAATATTTTACATGAAATCTGTTTCAAGTTGAAAAAATAGTTCATATCATTACTAGCATAATACAAATACTTTTATTTATTTATTTATTTATTTGATACGGAGAAACCAAGAGGAGAGGGAAATACAGAGGGGAAGAGACAGAGAGACACCTGCAGCCTTGCTTCACCACTCGTGAAGCCTTCCCCCTGCAGGTGGGGACCAGCGGCTTGAACCTGGGATCTTGCGCACTGTAATGTATGTGCTTAACCAGGTGCGCCACCACCTGGCCCCAATACATGTAATTATTAACCCTAGAGATTTTTCAAGTCCACTAAGAACTATATTTTGAGGTTCACTGAAAAGATGAAATCCTCTGATTCTGACCTTAACCACCCATTTCTGCAAACCATAGATATGTGATAATTTAATAACTATTTTGAAAGAGATATTTTGATCCAGCTATTTGTCAACCATTACTAAACCATAATGTAAACTCAACTGATTTTAATTTCATATTCACTAAAATTATTTGTTTCAATTTGAGAGCACAATTCATCTTTGTAAAACTTACTATCAACTACATAGTTTTGTTATTTGATAATGGGACAAAAACCTTTCATGTTTCCTCCTGACAGAAGCTATATTTGGTGATTTGTACATAGCATCATAGTTTTTTACTCTGTTTCAGGTTTTAGCTTTTGTAAAAAAGAAAAATTATGATCTCTACTTTTTGTTCTCCCTGAAGTAAAAATTTCTCTGAAGTAAAAATATTCCTACATATTCTTCACTTGAAAGATTTTCCCCTTAAATATTAAGATCCTACCTGGCATACTACTCAGCACTTAAGGCTGTTCAACATTAAACACACAGTGGATGCTGCTTTTCACAGAAGGCAAAGCAATAATATTTACATGCATCTCCATGCATCCTATTAGAGGTAGCAATGTTATTCTAACTACTTTATAATCAAATGTGCTCAGATATTTATCAGATCTTGAAAATTTTACATCTCTAACCACATTAAAATTTCTCAGTTTGTGGTCCAGGAGTTGGCATAGTGAATAAGACATTGGACTCAAAAGCATAAGGCCCTAGGTTCATTCCCCATCACCTCTAACATCACATGTGCCAGAATAATGTTCTGGTTTACTGGTTCTTTCTTCTTCTCTCTCATTAATAAATAGACATTTAAAAAAATACTTGAAATGCATGTATATCTACTTTATACACTCTTCTACTACTAGAGTAGCAGAAAAAGAAAACCATAAAACACACACACACAAAAAAACTTCAATCCTTAAAAAAATGATCAGGTAAAGATTATAATAAAATCCATTTCCTCTATTCATTATTCCCATAAAAGTGATCACTCCAAAATGTCCTGTTTTTAACCAGTTGCTATCCCCTACCAAACTCATTTTATCTAGAGAGATAATTAATAAACTCAGCCATTTGTTTGAAATTTACCCTTCATGTACTTCCAAAGTAAATTTGAGGCAAATGCTATGTAAGTTAAAAATAGATATGAAGATGAACCTAGGCTGGGGTTGACAGTGTTTTACAGAAAATTCAGACATTTTACACGTGTCAAAGTTTATATACTGTAAATTATTAATCCCCTCAATAAAAATCAATTTTAAAAAATAAAGATAAAATAGGATAGTACTGTTAAAAACAAATCAGTGTTATTCTAGAGGAGATCAAAGGAACAGACACAATAAAGTTCAATATCAGAAATATTTTGATTGAATATTTTGATTGAAATTTTATGGAGTCATTTTATATAGTGTCTATAATCAGAAAAGGGATATGGCAGGTAACTTTATTTTCAGGGAATAACTTCTTAGAATTTTGAATAAATCATGTTATATGACAATATAACAAATACACTATTCAAAAGGATATTTTTCAGTTACATCATTTAATTGTTGCCTTTTCAAGAAAAATTCACTATTCAATTGCTACTTTTTTTCAAGAAATACACACAGAAAAATGTTTAAATGAATAAAGATGTAACAAAACATTTACATTGGAGAAAATAAGCCCCATCATCCTAAATCTGTAAGCACGTGTCTCTTTCAATATATAGCAAAAAAAAAAAAAAAGTTCTTTAAACATCTTTTCGTCTCGTGTTAAAATTAGTGTTTTTGTTGTAATATAGCTTCTTGCTGGTTTATTCTAGCCAACCATTCATCTCTGCATTGCTGTTACATCCTTTTCTTACTCTTTTACTGATCTACGTTAGCAAACACAAGGCCAAGTATTGTCATGCATGGAAAATCTTGTTATACGTAAGTGAAGTGCTGCAATCTTGAGAAGCTGTTCTATGTCCAGAAACCTTTAAAGGTTTTTGGTTCTTGCAGAAGGACAAAATAATTTAAAGGTGAAAAAACAGGTGTTGCAATCAGTACACAGCTATCTTGGGCAGATCTGCCCTTAATAAATTTAAGAGCTCTTACTGCTTCCTAGCAACCCCAGGTACCAATAGGCAGACTATCCACTTTAATTTCTCTAAATGGTTTATGGCTAGCAGCTTTTTTTTTTTTTTTAATGCCAGTGAAAGAGGTCCTGAGGAAGGCAACTGGGGGCAGACACTCAGGGAAGGCATTCTCTCTGTCCTATCCAACAGCAATAACAACAAGGGCAACAAAACCAGGAAAAGTGGCCTCTAGGAGCAGTGGATTCATAGTGCAGGCACCAAGTCCCTGTGATAACCCTGGAGGCAAAGAAAAATTATATTATCACCACAGAAATTTCAAATAATAAGCATTTGCAAGTCTTTTAAGTGTTACAAATGGTCTATATAAGCATTTATTTAAAAAATAAATAAACCTCTAATAAACACTAGTTATCAAACTGATTTACAATACTTTTTTTGGGGGGGGAGCATTGCTTTGGCTATGAGGTGCCAGCAATCAAACTCAACCTCGTGGATACAAACCCTGTGCTCTGTCACAGTTGCAACACTGCTGTTTTTCACCTTTAGGTTATTTTGCCCTTCTGTAGGAACTAAAAAATATTCTAAAACTTTCTGAGTCCAGTCCAGCTTCTCAAGATTGCCACACCTGACATATAGTGATCTCGCTAGTCACTGCAAATTTTAATTAATTAATTAATTAATTTTGTTTACTTTTTATTGTCACTAAGGTTATTGCTGAAGCTCTGTGCCAGCACTATGAGTCCACTGCTCTCCATGGCTAGTTTTTACTTTCTATTTTTATTTGATAGGAAAGAGAGAAATTGAGAAGGGAGAGGGAGGGAGGAAGGGAGGGAAAGAGAAAGACAGACATATGCAGACCTGTTTCACCACTCGTGAAGCTTTCCCCTACAGGTGAGGAGTGGGGGGCTCAAAACCAGATTAAATAATAATGGTAATAATTAAATATTTATAATTAAATAATGGTAATAATTAAATAATGGTAATGCGTACACTCAATGGTAATAATTAAATAATGGTAATGCGTACACTCAATCAGTGTGACACTGCCCATCCCCCTCAATATTGTTTTAAATTCACCTGATGGACAGAATGCACTCTGTCACCACTTCACTGTTACTCAGTGAAAGCAAGAACACTGAGTAGAGGATCAGAAATAAGGGGCTAACTAGGGTCTGCCTCCTTGTTAACTGTGTGAACTGAAAACTCACTAATCACCTCTGAGCCTCTACTTTCTCATTTGTAGAAAGGAGTTAAAGTTAGATCTCTCAGGTTTAACCTCTTCCTAACAATAAAATAAAAATTATGCCACTTTAAATGTCACTGTATGGCAAATCATATCATTACACTGGTATGTTTATGTAAATGTTTCTTTTTCTTTTTTATTTTATTAGTTATTTAATACTAATTTATAAAGTTATAAGATAACAGGAGTATAAGTCTGCACCCACCTCCCACTCCACACACACACACACACACCAGAGTTCTGTGTCCCCACTCCCTCCAATGGAAGCTGCAGGAGTTCCCCTAAGGTTGCAGATATAAGTTAACTATTATTTCTATAATTATCTGTCTATATTTATATATATTTACCATTTCTCCCTATGGTTCTACCCTCTTTTCCCTTCCAAGAACACCCACACCTGGAGTTCAGAGCCCTCTAGTCATCTTCCCCTATCATTTCTCCCCATCTGGGGATATAGACCAAAATTCTTTTTTGGGGTGAAGAAGGTTGGAATTCTGACTTCTGTAACTGCTTCTCCAGTGGTCATGGGCATTGGCAGGTTGATACATATCCCCAGCCTATTGAGTGTCCTTTGTTGTATCCAAAGTGTTAACTGCTCTAAGTCTAGTCACTTACGAGAATTTATGATGCCTTCTTTAGGCCCTTCTACTAGGAGCCTAGGCTTATTCTTTGAATGTTTTATCAAATTCACTAGTATATCCATCTGGACCTAGACTTTTGTTCCTGGGAAGGCTTCTGATTACTGTTTGAATTTCTTTACTAGTAATTGGCCTGTTAAGATTATCTACTTCTTCTTATGTCAAGGATGGAAGTTGGTATGACTCTAAGAATGTATCCATTTCTTCTAAATTGTCAAGTTTATTTCCACAGAGATGTCCGTAACAGCTTTGCATAATCCTTTGCATCTCTACCTCATCTGTCGTAGTATCTCCTCTCCCATTTCTGAGTGATACTACAAAAACAAAAACAAAACAAAAACAGCCTCATTGAAAAATAGGAAGAGGACACGGACAGAATCTTTACCAAAGAAGAGATCCAAAGGGCCAACAGATATATGACAAAATGCTTGAAGCCACTGATAATCAGATAAATGCAGATAAAAGTAACAATGAGATGTCACTTTACACCTATGAGGAGGTCATTCATTAGAAAAGCCAAAAACACCAGCTACTGGACAGACTGTAGGGGAAAAGAAACTCTCCAGCACTTCTGGTGAGAATGTAAATTGATCCTGCCTATGTGGAAAGCAGTCTGGAGACTCATGAGAATGCTAGAAATGAACTTCCACTATGGTCCTGCTTTTGCTCTTTTTCTCTTAGTGAATGTGCTAAAGCAGAAGCACTAAAAGTAAAGCCAGATTTTTTAAGGGTGGCAAATCACTGGATTAACTGGATTTTGTAGTTATTTGGAAGCTCATGTTTCTTGACCTACAAGTTTTGATTATATCAAATGTACTGAAGCAAAAAAAAAAAAAAAACCTTAATTTCAGATATACCAGCCAGCATAAAATTCAATGACTAGTGTATACTAGAAGCTTATAATATCTCCAGGCCCACATGAAGCAGAAGGGGTATCTGGGTCTGGGCACACCTGACTAAGCACACTTCACAATGTGCAAGTGCCCAAGTTCAAGCACCTATCTGCAGGAGGAAAGTTTTGCAAGCATTGAAACAGTGTTGCAGATATCTTTCTCTCTCTCTCTTCCACTTCCTTCTCATTTTTTCTCTCTCTATCCCATAAATAAACAAAATATTTCTAAAGTTATACTACAAATGCTCAAATGAAATATTATTTTCTATATTCAGAATTTAAATAAGTATTTTTAAATAATTTTATTGAGGGATTAATGGTTTACAGTACAGTTGTTAACACTTGGGTACAATTTTTCATCTTCCTGTGATAAGTGTCTATAAAACATTCTCCCAATCTAGACCCTTTTCCACCATCATGTACCATGACCTCAATGCCCCTCCACTCCTTCTGTTCCCTTCCTTCCCCAGAACCTTTTTCTTTTGCGTTGGTGCAATACACCACACCCAATCCAAGTTTCACTTTGTGTTTTCTCTTCCTGTTCTTATTTCTTAAAGTCCACCTGTGAGTGATATCATCCACTATTTGTCCTTTTTTTCTTATCTTGCTTAACATGATTCCTTCAATTTCCATGCAAGATAAGGTAAAGGTGTTAACTTCATCATTTTTAATAGCTGCATAGTATTCTACATCATATATATATATTTTTTTTCTTAGATACTCATCCATAGTTGGGCACTTGGATTGCTCCCAAATTTAGGATATTATAAATTGTGCTTCTATGGACACAAGTATACATAGATCGCTTCAGATAGGTGTCTTTGTTTCCTTTGGATATCTAACCTCAAGAAAAGAATTGCAGGACCATAGTGGAAGTTCATTTCTAGCATTCTCATGAGTCTCCAGACTGCTTTCCACATAGGCAGGATCAATTTACATTCTCACCAGAAGTGCAGGAGAGTTTCTTTTCCCCTACAGTCTGTCCAGTAGCTGGTGTTTTTGGCTTTTCTAATGAATGACCTCCTCATAGGTGTAAAGTGACATCTCATTGTTACTTTTATCTGCATTTATCTGATTATCAGTGGCTTCAAGCATTTTGTCATATATCTGTTGGCCCTTTGGATCTCTTCTTTGGCGAAGATTCTGTCCATGTCCTCTTCCTATTTTTCAATGAGGCTGTTTTTGTTTTGTTTTGTTTTGTTTTTGTTTTTGTTTTTAATTGCTAAGGTATTTACTTGACTGGGCTTAAGTCCCTAGCACCCATGTGCAGGGGGTAAGTTTCATGAGTGGTTAAGCAGTGCTACAGGTGTCTCTTTTTCTCTATTCCCCCTCAATTTTTCTTTGTTCTATCAAATAATAAAGAAAAGGGAAACGTGGCTGCTGGGAGCAGTGGGTTTCTGATGCAAGCACTGAACCCCAGAGATATCCTGGTGGCAATTCCTTTTTAATTATCAACCTAAAAATTGCTAACACCCATTTCTGGATTGAAAGACCTAGTTTTCATTCCTAGATGTACCACTTTCTAGATGTATAGCCTCAGGCAAATCAGTTAACCTCTCTGTGCGACGAAGATCCCTCATAAGGTCCAGGTATTATTGTAGTGTATGCACTTCGCCAGCCAGGTATGTCAACACCTGTCCCCTCAGGTATTATTGGAGAGGTTAACTGAGGTAACATGGTGATGCAGACCACTTTGAGTAAAACAAAGAACAAATACCAGTTAGTACATTTGTATTATTACTATCAGAATAAAGTAATTAGAGAACTTTTTTCTTTTAATTCCACATGGTCCCCTGATTCCCTTACATTTTTATTTAAGATAGATGGTGAGAGACATAAAGTGAAAATGAGACAGAGACAAGGGGAGAATACAACACTGCACCACTGCTCATGAAACTTCCCCTTTTGAATGATGCTCCTTCATGATGGTAAAGGGTTGAACCTGGGTCCTCACAATTGGTAAAGTGTGTGCTCTCTAGGTGAAATATGTCCCCTTTGGCCCAGGAACATAAAGTAGGAAGGAAGGGTCCTCACTAGATGCAGAAATAAATTAAGAGATTGAGGCTATAAATTTGGCAGAACTTAGTTTTTTAGTGTATGCCTGGTTATCTTTATAAAATATTATGGCTAGTTGAGGTCCTGTAGTTCCCTTCATTTTACAAATGAAGACACTAAGACCCAGAAAAGGCATGTGTTCCCACATCATAAGGTTAGTGATAAAACTTGGCCTGAATTTTGGCTCGACTCCAGTCAGCTGAGAGCAAAGAAAAGCTTCCAGTGAGGTATTGTTATTATCCAACTGGAAACAAAACTCACTCCATTTCACCTGATTTATAGATGTTTTTCTCCCTTGAAAGAAGACCTCTGGCTCTAGGAAACATTAATCAAGATGTCAGTGCATTTTATTTCTAGTTCTCCTTCCCTGCCTTCCTTACTAGAAAAAGCAGTGAGTGAGAGAAGATTTGTGACTGTTTCAAATATTTCAGAGTACCCTTTTTAACCTGTGTGTGCAAGACTTCCAGTGGAGAAGCTACTAGAGGAAATACCTCTATATGTAAGCACATTTCATTTGCATTTTAAGCAAAATGGGTGCAAGTGAATATTAAGTTTCCAAGCAGCACAAGCTGGATTGGGGCTCATAATTCTACCTCTTCTCAAACAGGAACAGGTGTCTTTGTAATTGGATTCATTTCATTGAAGATGTCTTTAAAATTTATACAGAAAAGGGTTCTGCCAATATTTTCCTCTAAGAATCTGATAGTCTAACATCCAAGTCCTTGATCCACTTGGAATTTACTTTTGTGTTTGGTGAAATATAGTGGTTCTGTTTCATTCTTCTGCATGTTTCAACCTAATTTTTCCAACACCATTTATTGAAGAGACTCCCCTTTCCTCCATTTAAGTTTGGGCATGTTTGTCAAAGATTAGATGTCCATAGGTATGGAGGCTTACTTCTGGGTTCTCAATTCTATTCCACTGGTCAGTGTTGGTGGGAATGTAAATTGATCCAACCTCTGTGGAGAGCAGTCTGAAGAACTCTCAGAAGGCTATAAGTGGACCTACCCTATGATCCTGCAATTCCTCTCCTGGGAATATATTCTAAGGAACCAAACATACCCATCCAAAAAGATTTGTGTATACCTATATTCATAGCAGCACAACTTGTAGTAGCCAAAAACTGGAAGCAACCCGGGTGTCCAACAACAGATGGGTGGCTGAGCAAGTTGTGGTTTATGTACAACTATTAAATACTCCTGGAATACTACTCAGCTACTAAAAATGGTGATTTCACCGTTTTTAGCCCATCTTGGATGGAACTTGGAGAAATTGTGTTAAGTGAAATAAATCAGAAGCAGAAGGATGAATAGAGGATAATCTCACTCACAGGCAGAAGTTGAAAAACAAGATCAGAAGAGAAAACCCTAAGCAGAACTTGGACTGGTGTTGGTGTACTGCACCAAAGTCAAAGACTCTGGGGTGGGGTGGGGGATGAATTCAGGTCCTGGAACAGGGTGGCAGAGAACCTAGTGAGGGGTGAATTGTTATATGGAAAACTGAGAAATGTTATTCATGTACAAAACTGAAAAAAGTTCTTCATGTACTGTATTTACTGTTGACTCTAAAACATTAATCCCTCAATAAATAAATAAATAAATAAATAATAAATAAATAGATATACCATGCTCATAGATTAGAAGAATCAGTATTATCAAAATGACCATCCTATCCATATACAGGCTTAATGCAAATTTTTTTCACTCTATTTCTATGATGGGGACATAGAAGCATACATAAAGTAAATACTCCCCTTTGTGGTATTATTTAAAGAACTCTCTTCCCATCTTGTCAAAAATTCCTGAGTCCTACAATCACAGAGACTGATTCCTTTTTCCAGCGTAATATTTATTAACTCCTTTTACAAAGGTGAAAATTTTAGCTGCAGCTATTGTTAGAATTTATTATGATCACTTTATGGAATCCATTTGGTAGAAATTAGGCTTTTGGACAGAGAAAGAAAACTACAAGAAAACTGGATTTCTTTGCCTTTTTGTGGAATCTAGGTCTTATACATGTGCAACTTCACCTCTACCAGGCCAACTTTTTTCATCCAAATAGAAAGACAAAAAGGAGTGACATATTCAGACCTTCCCTTGGCATTTGGTTTTCTCCGTAATTTTCCAGTTTCCTTTCCCTCCTGTGAGCACTTCTCTAAAGGAACTTATTTACATCCCTTTTCCTGAGGGAGTCAGCAAACACTTTACTTTCTCTTTTCATTTCACATATTCCATTTGCATTAAGTGACATTTGGAGGTAAGTCTCCCTTATTCAAATAATGATGAAAATATATTCCTAAAGCCATCCCAGAATAATAGACATAGCTTATACTAAAAGATCAAAATAGGGGCAGGTGGTGGCACATGTGGTTGAATGCACTTTACAAAGCGCAATGACCCAGGTTCAAGTGACCCCAGTCCCCACCTGCAGGGGGAAAGCTTTGTGAGTGGTGAAGCAGGGCTGTAGGTGTCTCTCTGTCTCTTTCCCTCTCCATCACCCCCTTCCCTTTCAATTTCTGACTGTCTCTATCCACTAAACAAAGATAAGAAAAATTTAAAGCCCATAATAGCCACACTGCTAAAACAAACACTTAAGATTTCTACTGTCCTTTTCTATTTACATTTATGCAAAGAAATGCAACTCTGGTCCCAACACCAAGTGCCAACAAGCCTATCAATTCAGTTTAAGTCTGATAAAGGCAAATAAAGTCATAGGGAACAAGTTGTTTCTGCTTCCCCTGCAAGCTCTTTATGTTGCCATCAGCCTCCTAGTTTTATAGGGATTTTCTTGCTTCCCAGTTCCTCCATCCAAGTACAATCACTCTAAGTCATTTATTGAACGGCACTATAATCATCTCACACTTCTCCCTTCCCCCCACATCACTGTTCACATACCCACAAAGTCATTGTAAGGCCCAGGTTTTCATGCTTTACTCCTTTGTTTGTTGTTTGTTTGACTACTATATCAAGTTCAGACTTCTCTAAGGCATCCTAACTATTTATGGTCCTTCAAAATGTGTCTTTACTAAGCTCAATAACATGTGCCATTCATCATCCCTCAGCTCCAGGGAAAGAGGCCCTTCTGTCTTTCCATAGTCAAACCCTTCAGTCAATCTGTTTTTCATGTCAATCCAAGGCAGTCACACAGAACTATATAGGTGGTGCACTGGCACTGCTCTACCTCAAAGGTGGCATTGATAAAGAATCTAAATAACCACGGGCAGGCAGTTCCATACCTGAACTTCTTTATAAAATAATTTCTAGCTCAGGGAGTTGTGAGAACCACTTGAAGGCTTTGCTCATATGTAGACTACAGAGAATTAAACACATGAATTTTCAAAAACAAACAAACAAAAAAAGGAGCTTAACTGTCTTCTAAGACTTTATCTCCTCAGGGGCAGGCAGGGGTAGGAGCATAGAACTTTGGTGATAGGTGCATTGTGGAGCAACAGTCCTGTAATATCGTAATCTTGGAAAACATTATAAAATCACTACTAAAATTATAGTGAATGGTTACTGCTGTTTATTGACAGGTTATAATGACATTATTTTAAATTATGAACACTTTGACACACCTCTCATCTAAAGAAGGCCAATTTCATATACATACATACGCACGTACACATATAGTATTAATTTTTCCTTCCTTTACCAAAGCACTGATCAGCTCTGGTTTATGATGGTGTGGAGGGATTGAACCTGGGACTTTGGAAGCTCAGGCATGAGACTCTCTTAACATAACCATTATGCTATCTAGCCCTGAGAAAGGCCAGTTTCTTCATATTTTCCCTCACTGCACTTCTTTTCAAATCCTACCGATACTATTTCCCTTTAAGTCCTGTTTTCATTCAAATTGTGAATTTTGTGATAACTATCATTTTCCATGATACTATTGCTAATTAAAACCTATCCATGTAGGGCCAGCAAAATAGTTCACTGGGATAGTGCACCTGCTTTGCCATCAGTTCCAGCCTGGCCTTCATAACATTAAAGGAGGTTTCAGTGCTGTGTTGTCTTCTTCTCTCTCTGTTCCTGTTTCTCTTGCCATCTGGAAAAGTAGGCTCTGAGTGGTAACAACCACGGGGTAGGAGGGGAGGGGCCTATACATCTGAGAAATCAGATAAATATGTTGGGCCACTTTGGAAATGAATGTTCTGATCTGAAGCACTAGATATATTGTGTTTGTGATCAATGTTCATGCACACCCAAATATCTTCTATAATAACATGCATCAGAAACTACCAAAGTTAATTTTCCATGGCATTCTTCCCATGTTTTAGCCAAGAGTATTATATTTATCACTCAACAATCAAATATTCATTATGGTCTATAAACTGTTTCACTTATTTCTAGCATTGTGTATGTGTAAGTATGAGGGAGAAGTTAATTACTCAAAAATTGAGATAGATTTTTCCACAGTTTGTAACACTTTATGTTCTAAATACTTAAGCTTAGTCTTTAAAACAATTAGCATGCTACTTATTTAATTATCGCTCTTTTTTTTTTTTCTCACCTCCAGGTCCTGCATGATTATACTGTTCCCAGGGGGAGTATTTTTGGTTATTTTCCTGTTTGTTTTTATTTCATTCAGATGCTGAGAGGAAGAAAGGGGGAGAGAGAGAGAGAAGGAGCAGAGACATCACAGCATCGTTCAAATGCTCTGAAGCTTTCCATGTAGGAACTCAAATTTGGATCCTTGCACTCAGTAAACTGTGCACAAAACTGGGTCTGCCACCTCCTCACACTGTGTTTAATTCACTAGAGATAGATGTGTGGCGCAAGGCAGTGAGAGAGGAGAAATCCCAGCACCGAAGCTTCCACCAACATGGTTGGGGTTATAGTTAATTAATTTTCATTTGTTGTTGATAACAAATGTTCTTTTTCTCCTTTCTTAAAACTTACTTTACTAGTGATTTAATATTGATTTAAAAATTATGAGATAACAGAGGTATACTTTCACACCATTCCCACCACCAGAGTTCTGTGCCCCCATTCTCTCCACCGGAAATACAGTAGTTTTCCAAGGGCACAGATAACAGGCTGACTACTATAGATATATTTATATTTAACTATCTATAATTGCCCATTTCTCCCTATGGTCCTGACTTCTCAGTCTTTTGGTGGTGGACTAAGTCACACCTATACCTATTGCTACTTCCAAATATGTCTTCTCTCTCCAGGTCTTGATGGAATTGGGAGTTCTGAGCACTCTGGTCATCTTCCCCTATCATTTCTCCCCCTATGGGCTTCTCCAGAACTTTGCCCTCACTATAAAGCAGCAATGGTAGGAAATGCCATTTTTTCCTGCTAAATAAAGGGATGGAGAAGGACAAGTGGCAAGTCAGTTAAAACAAGTTCTCTGTTCTCCCTGGTCTAAGCTTTTAAGAGAGTCAACATTTCAAAGACTCAGCCTATGATCTGTGCATTAAAAGGTTTGAGACATTCAATCAATTTTCCCCTCTTATATTAATTAAATAGTGATTTATATGACTAAAAGTTAATAGAAGTGTACATAAACACCATTCCCACCACCAAAAGACTGTGTACCATCCCATCCTTCCCCCTACCCCCCCCCCACCCTGCCCACCTGTGAAGCCGAACATCCACCATCACCCTCATCCCAGAGATTTTCACTTTGGTGCCCTACTCCAAATTCAAGTCAAATCCTGCTTTGAGTTTCCCTTTCTGTTCTTCTTTCTCAACTTCCGTTTATGAGTGGGATCAACCCATACTCATCTTTGTCTTAAAATAATTCCTTGTAGCTCCCTTAAAATAATTCCTTGTAGCTCCATCCAAGATGGGTCAGAGAAGGTGGGTTCATTGTTCTTCATAGCTGCATAGTATTCCTTGTGTATATATACCACAGCTTTCTCAGCCATTCATCTGTTGTTGGGCACCTGGATTGCTTCCAGGTTTTAGCTATTATGAATTGTTCTGCTATGAACATAGGTGTACACGTATCTTTTTGGTTGGGTGTCATGGAGTCCTTGGGGTATATCCCTAGGAGAGGAACTACTGGGTTATATGTATAACCTTGTAAGAGTTCTCCAGACTGCTATTCAGGGAGAACAGAAGCAACCAGTGGCATTACTCTATAAGACACAGCTATATGCAAATAATGTCAAAGGACATAAATTATGGTGATGTTGTTGTGTATGATACAACAAATCCTAATAATGGGATTTTCAAAGTTAACCCAATTGCCGAATAATTTGATTACAGCAATAACTATCTATAGCCTTCTTAAACCTTAAGACAGCAGGAGCCTCCCACTTCCTCTATAGAGCCTATATTTCCCCCAGTCCTGGAACCTCTAGGGTGGGGCTCACTTTCCTGCATGCTTCTCTCAATTCATACCAAATGATATTGCATCTGCTGATCTCAATCTAGTCAATGCAATGAATACCACCTCAACATGCTTCACTTCAGACTGTGTCCAGAGATGTCAGGTGTATAATGCCAACCCTTCAACCTTCATACTCAAGTGAGACCTTTCTTTTCATAGTATTCTCTAATTCCATTTCAGGTGGTTCACTTCCTAACAAAACCTAGAGATAACCAGGTCCCATGAGATAGGGCATATATTCACATGTATCCATTAATTAGGGCAAAATATATACCTGAAAGCAAAAGTGCACAATAGTCTGCAGTGAGTCAGTATATGCAGCAAGCAAGTAGAAAGATCTAAAAAGACATTATAAAATTCATAATGAAATAGTGTCTATGTAGACTTAGATACCCTCCTCACCTACTTCCTATTACACTTCCCTCGGTCACTCCAGAGCTAATCTTATCAAAGTAAGGAATACAAAAGCTGAATAAGGGAAAGAGACTAGCATACTTTAATGATGACGCCTTTAGTCACTATCAGGCCACCCCATCAGCCCTGGTAATGCCCAGGTCGGGGCATCCTGAGATTCCCAAACAGACATGATGGGGCTAGATCTCGAATAAGTTCCTCTCTCCATTGTTACTGGTCATTTCTATCAGGAACAACACAATAGACCCCTCTGTGGAACCCTATAGGACCTTGCCCTCAATGTGGATCAACAACTGTAGAGAATATTCCATCCTCCCAAGGGAGGCTGAACAACATATTCTCTCTTCCAACTGAGGATGATGGGTTCTGAAATTAGGGCTGCTTGGAACATTCCTACTCATGACCACAAAATGTGAGCTCAGATCTATAGGGATGCAGAGGTCACACAGGCTCCTAAGCTGAATATGGGCCACTGATCAGATCAAATCAATGGGATTTACAGTCAACAACATTTATACACCTTTCCCATATTTGGGAGCTACTCTCTTCCCTGATCCAGCTTTCTGGTCCTTTTTCAAGCCATGACATCATCTTCACAGACAATAACTTGGGTCTACCTGCATATCAGATGTCAGGCTCAGAAAAAAAAGAAAAAAATATATATATATAGTCCTGGGCCCTTTGGAATATAACTAAAATAGGCCTACTATCTACAAAATAGAGATCCCCAAATCTTTATCTGCACTATTCCAGCCTTTAAGTTCATGATTATTCAACAATTTGTTTGGCTTTATATGTTAACCCTTCTTTCAACCACCAGGTTCCAGATACTACTGTGATATCAATCGGACTTCCCTGGGCAGATGACCCCACCAATATGTCCTGGAGCCCCCACTTAACCAGAGCCCCGCTCCACCAAGGAAAGAGAGAGACAGTCTGGGAGTATGGATCGACCTGTCAATGCCCATGTTCAGTGGGGAAACAATTACAGAAGCCAGACCTTCCACCTTTTGCATCCCATAATGACCCTGGGTCCATACTCCCAGAGGGATAAAGAATAGGAATGGTGGGAGTCAGGAGGTAGCACAGTGGGTTAAATGCACATGGTGCAAAGCACAGGACCGGCATAAGGATCCCAGTTCAAGCCCCCAGCTCCCCACCTGCAGGGGAGTTGCTTCACAAGTGGTGAAGCAGGTCTGCAGGTGTCTATCTTTCTCTCTCCTCCTCTCTATCTTCCTCTCCTCTCTCCATTTCTCTCTGTCCTATCCAACAACGATGACAACAATAATGACTACAACAATAATGACAACAATAATGACTACAACAATAATAACTACAATAAAACAACAAGAGCAACAAAATGGAATAAATAAATAAATATTTGAAAAAAAAAGAATAGGAAAGCTATCAGGGGAAGAAATGGGACGTGGAGTTCTGGTGGTAGGGATTGTATGGAGTTGTAACCTATGGTTTTTGTCTGTGTTTCCTTTTTATAAATAAAAATCATACACACACACACACACACACACATTCTCTTGAGTCATGCTGACAAGTCTTTTCTCCTCATTGAGTACCCACATTTCCTGGATGGATGCTCAGGATGAGTTCCAGAACTAAGAACACTCCATCCACACCACCACATCCACTCTCCTATATTAGTGTAAGCCTGCTGGGCTAGCGTGGGGGGTGCCTCTTCCCGGGCGTGTACTCTCTGGGTTGGAGAGAACTTGACCGGAGCCAGCCTGGGCTGCTACTCACTCAGCAATGCAAGGGAGATAACTCAGGAACCAAATATGTGGCGGCGAGGCAGTGCAAAATCTTTATTGATCAGAGAGCCAAGACTTTTAAAGGGCAGACCTGCAAGTGGCAAGTGGGAAACGGAAATGGCTAGAAAAGGGGTGGAGAAAGGCAAAAGGGGCTGGGAAGGTAGAAACTTCCTTAGCAACTGTTGAGAAGGTTTTAACTGGTAGGATTAATATTACCCTGCAGGTAGGGAGGGTCTTGAGGGTAGAAGGAAGATAGATCAAAGGAATGGAATAGGTGGGGATCTTTCAGGCAAAGCAATGATTATGTAGATAGGCCATAGTATCAGGAATGCAGGGTAGAGCAGGGGGAGCTGGCTTAATGTTTTAAGGAATGCCGGGCTCCTGGAGGCAGAAAAATGCAGGGTGCTTTGTGAGGGTCCTCACAATTTCCCGACATAAACCCCTTGCTCCACAGTGCAAATGAATCCACTTCCACAAACTCCACCATCCCACAACTTCCACCACCTTCCTTCCATTGGGCATATATAATTCCCTAAGCCTTATCTTCTTTCCTGATATCTTTTTTTTCCAGTGACATAACAAAATTCTCAAAGAAGGCTGTTAACCAGGAAACAGAGATGCCTAATTTGCCTATTTAACACCTTAATCCACTTAGCTAGACCAGAGGGCTCACTTAAAGACAATACTTTTTAAGGCTCTTGGTCTGATTCTCTTTAATAGCAAAACCTCTGAATCTAAAGGACAGGGAGAGTTTCTAGAAATGATCCAGCTGGTTTCTCATACTTCTTAGTAAGTAATGTGTGAAAGCTAGGGAACATAGTTTATGTATTACATCTTTGGTTTTAAAATGATGGAGAAAAATCACTCAGTATATGTTGCATCATTTCAATATTTTAATCTTTTAAAGTCAGATGGTTTTATCACTCTCTAGAATAATCAATGTTATGCCAGAAATCAAACCAGGGACACTGTGCATATGTGATACCACTGCATTACTTCCCAAATACTTCTTTATTTTATTATTCATTTATTCATCATATTTTTTAATTTTATTAGTGACTTTATATTGATTTACAGAATTATAACATAACAGGGTATAATTCCACACTGCTCCTACCACCAGAGTTTTTTATCCCCGTTCCCTCTATTGGAAGCTACAATAGCTCTCCCAAGGTTGCAGAAAGGAATTGACTATTATTGATTATTGACACACACATACACAGGCACGCACACATGCAGACATGTGCACACACATGTATATATAGTTTTAAGAAAAACAGAGAGAGTGAGGAAATGGCACCAAAACCATTTCACCATCCATGTGAGTCTGCTGTCTCTGTCTTTGGTGCTCTCATTGATGTGAGGGTCCAGCCTAGGGACTCAAGCATGAAAGGCACTTCTCCTGCTGAGTCCTTCTCGGCCTCCCAAAAGTGACTTCTAATATAAAACCAGAGACTGAGCATATCCCCAGAATTTTCCAAGAGCAATATTTGTTTTCATTTAACATTAGTACAAAAGTATTTTCCAACTATTTTTTTATATTTATTTATTTATTTTCCCTTTTGTTGCACTTGTTGTTTAACATTGTTGTGGTTATTGATGTAGTTGTTGGTGGATAGGACAGAGAGAAATGGAGAGAGGAGGGGAAAACAGAGAGGGGGAGAGAAAGACACCCGCAGACCTGCTTCACCGCCTGTGAAGCGACTCCCCTGCAGGTGGAGAGCCGGGGTCTCGAACCGGGATCTTTCTGCCGGTCCTTGCGCCTTGTGCCACGTGCGCTTAACCCACTGCGCCACCGCCCGACTCCCCCAACTATTTTTTTTCCTGAATACATTAATAAGGTTTTAGAAAAGACCTGATGAAAAGATTCAGAACCAGCAATATGAAAGGGAATGTGATGCATATAAAAGGCAGCTCCTTTAATGTTGCTGCTGTTATGCTTATCCTTCACCAAATACAGCAAAGGCCTCATCTCCTATCCCAAATCCAACCTTCTCCAATGCTTGTGCCTCCAGATGTCAGAATTTGGCTGTGCTGACTGACTACTTGCTGAGGATACAGAACCTGTCAGGCAAAGATGGAAGAAGAATTTCTTGGCAGAGAAATTGGGAAAATCTGTGAGACAAGAACTAGCCTAATATCCCTTTGGTATTTCCAATGTGATTATATGTTTATAAAGAGAAGGGTGGGGTAGAGGGAGGAGTAGCAGGAAACACGGCCAAAGGAAAAGGAAGAGGCAAAGTTACAGAAAAATATTTTGAGTTTTACTTGTTAAGTCTAGTAGGAAGCAAATGAACGACAACGGCCTGATTTTAGGTTTTTGAAAGGTTCCACTAACAATTAAACAAAGGATAAATTGCAGGCTATTAAAGGAAGCTCTCAAAGAAGCCCAGGCAAGTAGTGATATGGATTGAATGGAATGACAATAACAGTCCTGGGGGAAGATAAAGAGCTCTAAGAGACATTTTGAAGATGGAACCCCAAGAGGTATTGATAGACATAGCAGAGTGAGAAGTCATTCATACTTTGACTTGGCAAAAAAGTGGTTCTTCTTACTAAACTTTTACTAAACATGAGGAAGAATTATAAGCTTTCCCGTGTGTGTCCACGATGCTTACTAGAGACACATGTGAAGATGTCAGTTAGCAGTTGGGCTCCTGGGAAAACACTAGAATGGAAGTATAAACTTTGAATTTAAATGCACTTAGATTATTCATAAAGTCATGTATTTTTCTCTCTTTTTTTTTTGTCCTGTTTTTGTTGTTGTTGTTGTTGTTTCTTTTGTTTTGGGAGGTTTTGTTTGTTTTTTGTTTTTTCCTCCAGGGTTATCACTGGGGCTTGGTGCCTGCACTATGAATCCACTGCTCATGGAGGCTATTTTCCCCATTTTTCCCCACCACCGCTTGTGAAGTGGAGAGTAGCCAGGGGCTTGAACCGGGATCCCTCTGCCGGTCCTTGCACTTTGCACCATGTGCGCTTAACCTGCTATGCTACCACTCAGCCCCCAAAGTCATGGATTTTTCTAACCTTGTAGTAGCTATTTCCACTGTAAATAAATAAATGAAGTAATTCATCAAGGTAATGGGCATCAAGCTGGGAACTGTACACACCAGATGACTGCCCATGCTCAGACTGCCTGTCCCTCTCAGTTGCCAAATGCCTTACCTGAGAGTTGCTCTTAAATGGTTGCTTTGTTGTATTTACACAAATAAAGCAATGTGTCTATTTGTGTGCATCAATGTAGAAACCTTAAAAACTGGCATACATTTAATGTTTTACTGCATCAAAATACTTAACCCGGATGAATAAAGAAATATCACATAAATGTGGGGGAAACTTAACAAAGGAGATGAGGAGAACCAAACCAAATCTTTGTGTAGACATCACAGCTCATTGACTACAGACTGTCAACTTTAGGTTCAGTGTGGAAGGGCTCTATGCTTACAGAATATTTAAGACTATTACAAAGAACCAGTTGATTAAGTCATCTGATGAAGCATCAAAAAATACAATGACAAAAATAAGGTTTACTGCACCAAAGTAAAAGACTCTGGAGTGGGGGGTGGGTGGGGTTCAGGTCCTGGAACATGATGGAAGAGGAGGATCTAGTGGGAGTTGTACTGTTATGTGGAAATGTTATGCTTGTACAAACTATTGTATTTTACTATTGACTTTAAATCATTAATCCCCCAATAAAGAAATTTTAAAAATAACATAATACAGTTTTGATTCTTTCCTTTAATAGACATTGATCAACTACTACATAATTATGGGATTGACTTCCTGATGCATTGGGATTTTTTCTCATTCCTAACAACCTGTAGAAAGAAGACACCCCTGGTTTGCTCAGCCTAGGAGAAAGCCAGCTACCTTGAGTTTCTGGTTCTTTTGTTTTACTTTCTCACTCTCATTCCCTCTTTTGAACATGCTGTCTCATGCAGCAGCTAGGCCAGAGATCTGTTGGACCAGACTGAAAATGAGTGATTTGGGAGGTGGCGCGATGGATAAAGCACTGAGCTCTCAAGCATGAGGTCCCAAGTTCAACCCCGGCAGCGCATATACTGGTGTGATGCCTTATGTATATGAGACATTAACAAAACCGTAGAATAAGAGGGGTACAACTCCACACAGTTCCCACCACCAGATCTCCGTATCCCATCCCCTCCCCTGATAGCTTTCCTATTCTTTATCTCTCTGGGTGTATGGACCCAAGGTCATTGTGGGATGCAAAGGTGGAAGGTCTGGCTTCTGTAATTGCTTCCCCGATGAACATGGGTGTTGACTAGTCAATCCATACTCCCAGCCTGCCTCTCTCTTTCCCTAGTAGGTTGGGACTCTGGGGAAGCAGAGCTCTAGGACACATTAGTGGGGTCATCTGTCCAGGGAAGTCTGGTCGGCATCATGCTAGCATCTGGAACCTGATGTCTGGTTCTTTCTCTCTCTCCTCCTATCTCCTTCTCATTAATAAATATAAATATATACATAGAGGCTAAGCTTCTCTACTCTAGGTTTGGGTCACATGCTCTTTCCTAATTGTCCATCTTTTTCTCTCTCAGTTTGCTATATCCTAGAGGCCATATAAGTGTTAAGATCAAACAACCTGTCTGATCTTTAGTTTCAGATCATTTACAAAGAACCTGCTTGGGTAAAAAATTCTCCTTAGACTCAAATCTAACTTACTACAATTTACACTGGGATTTGGGACCAACCTGCCTAATCAGTTATAAACCTGCCTTCCTTTGTTGGTCACTGACCTCCACATATATTCTCCAAAGATATCTGAAGAAAGGAATAGGTATAACTGAGAGAAATTAATAGTATTTTGGGTTCCTCATCCAAAAATATTAATAGCACTCTCTACTTGCACCATTTCACTATTATCAGCCATCATATGTTTTAAGGGCTCCAGAAGCCACACTTTTTACTTGTCTGGACTTAGATGAGTTCTTATAACATACCTTTGTTTTATATTATGGGTACCTAGACAAAAAGATTCCTAAAGGGAGAATGTTGTTGCTCCTCAGCATGCCAGAACCTACTGTTTGCCATAAAGGCAGCACCAACTTCAGGAGAAGGCAGTTCTCACATACATATACTTACAATCACATTCTGAAGATTTACCTTAGAATCTTTCAGTAAGTCCATTGTGTTTCTTTTACTCGATATAACTGATTTGTATGAAATTGCACAAAAATTGTCGTCCTTTTACCTGATTCTCCACATATCCTCCAAGATTAGTTTTACTCAATATAATCAATACATAAAGTTAAATGGGGGGAGGGAGTAATTCTTTCCCTGCTTATCTACAAGGACAATAATTTTAACCCTGTTTGTCATTCTATTTTTATCCCTGAGTATTTCTTGATAAAAAAAATATATATAGCTCTCAGGACTTAGGTGCCACTTCCTTTTACAGACATGCTTGGAGTGGACCTGAGCCCAGAGATCTTCCTTACCTTTAGTTGAACTAGATGCACATCCACATGCTTGCTGTCCGAGTCCTGCTGCACTGAGTAGGTGAGGTCACGGACCCTCTCTGAGGTCATCCGGAGCCAGGTCTCAATTTCAGGTAAGTGGAGGACAATCTTCCAGTCGGCCCCTGTATGCAGTGGGGGTGGTTTTTCATACTGCTGATCAGCATCCACATCCTTCATTGCTTCCTCTCCCTCGCCCTGCTCCACTGTGGGTGTCAAGTTGATGGCCATGGGTGAAGCATCAGTGGCCATAGAATCTAGGTCCTGTGACCTCAGAGGGGAAAGTGTCACGCTCATGGTTAACATGAAGAAGTCTAAACCTTACTTCTTTCCAAAACAGCTGAAAAGCAAAAGAAGAAACCAAGAGTCATACAAGATTGCCAAATAAAGAAATGATACTTCACAGAAGAAACAGGATTTCTAAATTAAGCCAGATTTCTAAATTAAGAAACCATGTCTCATAGCAAAAACAGAAAGAGGTGTTTTGGGTTTCTACGTAATAGCCTCCAGGTCTAGCACATAACAGAAACACAAAACCATGCTGGAATTGCCTACCTCAACATCCATTCTCTTCTCTTTTCTTAGAAACAAAAATCCTGATTCTCAGATGTATATATTCCTGTCAAGAATGTAAAACTATATTCCCTTACACCAGTAGAACTAGGTGTGAGAGAAAAGCATGACTAACTTCTAACCAATGAGACAGTAGTTGAACAGTTGTGTAAAATCTGTGAGAGCTGTATATGGAGTGCTGTTCCAGTTAGGAGGAGCCCCCTTTCTGTTTTCCACACCCCTTTCTAGTCTGCAATGTAGACTTTGCATCTCTCTTCACCATTTCTGCCTGGCACACCAAGAGATGTTTCTGAGTGTGCCAGGCAGGAATGGTGAAGAGAGATACAGGAACATGTGTTCCTCATAATAATGAGCTGCTGTGTCAGTGCTGGACTGGTACTCTGGACCACTTTTACTGAGGAAAAAAACCAACACTCTCAAGCCACTATGTCTTTAGTATTTCCCACTATAAACATGCAAATATCACTATAACTGTTTGGACCAATAGATTCAATACATGTGATAATTAGAAAGGTGTAGGACAGATCTACCCAAGATGTTTAAAACAGATCTCTGCTCCAGTGTTCAGAGTATTAAGAGATATCTGGATAAAGAAGTTATGGGACATATACTTCATGGAGTACTACTCACCAGTTTAAAAAGAAGACATTATGTCTTTCAGGACAAAAAAAAATTGATGGAACTAGAAGTGATTATGCTTAGTGAAGTAAGTGAAAGACAACAATCAGGGGCCAGGGGATGGCAAACCTAGTGTGAAGACCAGAGTTCAAGCCCCTGGTCCTCGCCTATAGGAGGGAAGCTTCATGAATGGTGAAGCAGAGCTTTAATGTCATTCTGTCTCTCTTGTTCTTTATGCCTTCTCCTTCTCCAATTCTCTGTCTCCATGCAATACAGGAAGAAAAAAAAATGTCCAGAAGTGTGTTCATCATGTACTCACCTAACCTCAGTGATAACCCTGGTGACAATAAAAAACAGATGACCCCACCAATGTTTCCTCGAGCCCTGCTTCCCCAGAGCCCTGCCCCACTTGGGAAAGAGAGAGACAGGCTGGGAGTAAGGATCAACCTATCAACGCCCATGTTCAGTGGTGAAACAATTACAGAAGCCAGACTTTCCACTTTCTGCACTCCATAATGACCCTGGGTCCATACTCTCAGAGTTAAAATAGTAAAGCTATCAGGGGAGGGGATGGTATACGGAGTTCTGGTGGTGGGAATTGTGTCCCCTCTTATCCTATGGTCTTGTCAACATTTCCATTTTATAAATACAAATTTAAAAAAAAATAAGACAAAAACTGGGTGGTTTCACTCATAGGTGGAATAGAGAGAATTAAAGCACATGAACTTGTATATTAAAAAGGTAGCCAACGGGAGTCGGGCTATAGCGCAGCGGGTTAAGCGCAGGTGGCACAAAGCACAAGGACCGGCATAAGGATCCCGGTTCGAACCCCGGCTCCCCACCTGCAGGGGAGTCGCTTCACAGGCGGTGAAGCAGGTCTGCAGGTGTCTATCTTTCTCTCCTTCTCTCTGTCTTCCCCTCCTCTCTCCATTTCTCTCTGTCCTATCCAATAACAATAATAACTACAACAATAAAACAACAAGGGCAACAAAAGGGAATAAATAAAATAAATTAATTAATTTTAAAAAGGTAGCCAACCCATCTCCGTGATCTTGGCAGTGGCCATCCCAGTGAGGATAAGTGTCCAGAGCTTTGGTTATGGGTGATGTGTAACTATATCCTTGTTATCTAATAATCTTGTAAATCACAACAAAACTACATCAAAAATTAGATTAACCCACACAGAAAAATATTTGAATCCCAGATAAACAAGCATTCATTGCAAGGAACAAAAGGACAGCATTCTGAGGGTGAGGAAATAGAGATACTGTCAACAAGAAAGAAATGCCACCATATAATATCAAACTGCAACTGAAAAGATATCTTAAGGTGAACCCCTGGAATCTCAACACTATTTTGATCCTATACTTGCAACACTGGAACTGGGTATAAGAAGCTATAGGCTATAAAGTGGGTAGGAATTCCCACAATCATCATCTTGACAACCTCTACAATCTTGCTATAAGTAGCTCTGGGGAATGGTGGACGCCATATTGAAATTCAGTAACCATAGTAACAGGCCTTGGGGGCAAATTCCATGAAAAGACTTCCATCCACTCCTACCAAGTATTTTTTTAATTTATTTTTTCATTTATAAAAAGGAAAAATTGACAAAACCATAGGATAAGAGGGGTACACCTCCATACAATTCCCACCACCAGATCTCTGTATCCCATCCCATCCCCTGGTAGCTTTCCTATTCTTTAACCCTCTGGGAGTATGGACCCAAGGTCATTGTGGGATGCAGAAGGTGGAAGGTCTGGCTTCTGTAATTGCTTCCCCAATGAACATGGGTGTTAACAGGTCGATCCATACTCCCAGCCTGTCTCTCTCTTTCCCTAGTAGGGTAGGGCTCTGGGGAATCCTAGCAAGTATTTAAGTGGAGATAGAGCAGTGCTTATCAAGAGTGCTAACCCCAAGCATACAAATAATTTCTGTCCCTGCCAGACCACACCTGACTATTATCATGCAAGTCTCATCTTAGATCCAGCAAGCAAACCATGAACATGTCAAAATGTATTTAGCTAGGAAACCCCACTGTTAGCTTTGCTCCCTTAATAGCCTTCAGCTAGCCAGACTCTGCTCCCTGTCAGTTCTGGAATACATACTCTGTTGTCACCTGAAACAGAGGTCTAGCCTCCTTTTAGACCTGAACCCATGCCTGTGGTAACCTAGTGACTGCCAGATATCTTACTCCTTATCCCACCCCAGTCTTTGGTGCACAAGGCTCAGTGGACACTCACAACTTAAAATTTCTGGACTTTATCAAGGCCTATTCAACAAATCCTTGCCAGATCATCTATAATAAGAAGACAGAGTGTCATCTATAATAAGAAGACAGGGAAAAATTACCCATGCTGATAGAGCAGGATAAACACCTAGACAAAAACAACACTATGTACATTTCTTAAAAGATTTCAAAGAAACAGTCCTAAAGACTTTCACTGAAATGCGATCAATGGAAGAGAATTCAACAAAGTTGAGAAGCTAAGAAAAAAAAATCCTAATAGAAATAACAGAGCTAGAGAAAATATTAAGGGACCAGGTGTTTGCGCACATGTTACAATTCTCAAGGACCCAGGTTCAAGCCTTCAGTCTCCACCTGTAGGGGGAAAGTTTTACAAGTGGTGAAGCAGGGCTGCAGGTCTCTTTCTGTTTCTGTTTCTCTATCTCTTCTGTTTCTCTTCTGTTTTCTGTTTCTGTTTCTCTATCTCCCTCTCAATTTATGGCTGTCTCTATCCAATAAACAAATACAAATAATAAAAAATAATTTTAAAAAACAGTAGCTGAACTAAAAAAGAAAAATATTGTAGACGGGGGGTCGGGCAGTAGCGCAGCAGGTTAAGCATACATGTAAGGATCCCAGTTCGAGCCCCCGATCCCCACCTGCAGGAGCATCGCTTCACGGATGGTGAAGCAGGTCTGCAGGTGTCTGCCTTTCTCTTCCCCTCTCTCAATTTCTCTGTCCTATCCAATAACAGCAATAACAAAAATAATAATGATGACAACAAAAAAAAAAAAAACAAGGGCAACAAAATGGGAGAAAAATGGCCTCCAGGAGCAGCAGATTCATAGTGCAGGCCCATTGGATCGACCTTCTCGTGGTGCATCCCGTGAGTACCCATTTATTGGGGAAACTGACGATCCTTCCTAGCCGACTGAATCCACATGGATCCCAGTCACTTTCAAAGCCAGCAACAAGCAGACATCAGGCTCAACCCGATGCTGTTGACTGGCTACGGGAGAAGGGCAAATGCTAGAAGAAGAAGAAGAAGTGCAGGCCCTGAGCCCCAGCAATAACCCTGGATGCAAAAAAAGAAGAAGAAGAAGAAAAGAAGAAAGAAAAAGAAAAATATTGTAGAGGCTCTTAACAACTGAAAAACAGAAACTAAAGAGCAAATAAATGAACTTAAGGTTAGAGTAGCAAAACAAAAAGAACTAAAACAAGTGAAAATAAAATGAGACTTATAGAACAATATCAAGAGGAACAATATCAATATCAAAGGGGTGCCAGAATGAGAAAAGAGGAGAAAAGAGACAGAATTTTTATTTGGTGACCTGGAAAGTGATGCAATGGATAGAATATTGGATTTATAAGCATGGGGTCATAAATTCAATACCTGGCCACGTCAGAGTGATGCACTTGTTTTCTCCCTCCACGCCATCCTCTTTCCCCTATAATTAATAAATAAATTCTATTATAAAAGGAAAGAACCCTTATTTGAATAAATAATATCTGAGTTCCACACACTCAGGAAAGAAGCATACACCCAGATCCAGAAAGCTCAAGGAGTTCCCAGCAAAATCAACCCAAAGAGATACAAAGACGTATTGTAACTAAAGAGGCAAGTATCAAATTTAAAGACAGAAGCCTAAAATACAAGAGAACTAAAGAAGCCTAAAATGCAAGGAGAAAAGCAGAGAACTACATGTAAAGGAACTTCCACAATAATATCAACAGTCTTCTCACCATAAACACTAAAAGCCAGAAGAAAGTAGGATGATAAATTCAAAGAGTTGAGTAGAAATTTCACCTCCAACCAAGAATATTCTACCCAGCTTTGTTATCAGTCAGATTTGAAGTGATAAGAGCTTTTTTAGAGAAATATAAAGATCATTACCACTATAGTAGATCTACACAAAACAAAAGCCCTGTTTGAACCCCTAGCTCCCCACCTGCTGGGGTGTCGCTTCACAAGCAGTGAAGCAGGTCTGCAGGTATCTTTCTCTCCCCATCTTCCCCTCCTCTCTCGATTTCTCTCTGTCTTATCCAACAACAGCGATATCAATAACAACAATAGTAATAACCACAACAATGATAAACAACAAGGGCAACAAAAGTAGCCTCCAGGAGCAGTGGATTTGTAGTGCAGGCACCGAGCCTCAGCAATGACCCTGGAGGCAAAAAAAGAAATGAATAAAAATTTTAAATAATAATAAATAAATAAAACAACTTTTAGGATCTTGTATTTAAATATTTTAGTAACATTGTTTTTAGTTTCAAGATCATTTTCTTCTACTCAAGGTAATGGGTTCTGTTTTCTGTTATGTCTTTTTCTGGTTCTAGATATTCATGTTAGTTTATAGCTCCATTTTCCTAAAGATCAAAGATTAACCAAAAAATTAGAAATTAAGTAAGATTTAATTTATTTAGATTCTGAGTGTTCTCTGAGCAATGAAAGTAAAATTATTTTATCTACAGAAATAGAGAGCAGTCAAGAAATCTAATTTTACTTGGAATGTGTAACTTTTCACAAAGTAATAGGCACAGAGAATAAAAATATGTTGAATTGACATAAACATTAAGATTAAGCTACTCCTACAACATTTTTATTTCAAAAGTCTTCTCTGCGGGAGCATACTGCCAACCCCCAACACACACACACACACACACACACACACACACACCCTTTCCTAAGAATCTAACCATTAAATTAAATAATAAGGATGCTTACATAAATTGTAGATACAGAAATAAAAATATTATGAAAAAGTAAACTTATCATTTTGGTACCTACCTCAGAGAATGATTTTAGAGTTCAACTGAACAGCTTTCCCTGCCTAGTTAGAAGAATGAAAATCCTCTGCCCCTGTATTTTTAGCTATACTTGATCAATTTTTTATTTTAAAATAATAGTTCTATGCCTGATTATTTAAAACAAGACAATTACAATATATCAACATTTCAGCTGGAGGGATAAAACACTGACAGTAAGCTACCACACTACTTCTTAGAAATCCATAGCCCAGCCTCAGGCAGGCTCTAATTCTGATTTCCCAAACCACTTTTAAATTATTGATCAATTCACTGTGCTCTGGGGGATTTTCTAAGTATCATAATCCTAAAGAAAGAATCTGATGCACAAAGATTAGTAATGGTTTCTAATTCAAGGTCATGGAAGTGATAAATGAAGAAGACATAAGAAACTAAATGCAAGATAGGATATAATAAGCTGTTTCCAATTTACTCACACATCTATTAAATCCTCACTTTCCGTCCAACAGCCCTGCACAACTGAGTAACAATGCTTAGTCACTGTATTTTCTCTGAAACTCCTAAATTAAGGGAAGGTCTCTTCTGTAATGTAAACTCTATTGTAAACTAAATGACATACAAAAAATTAATCAATGCAATTCATATACACACTTGCATTTCCAAACATATCAGCAGGCACAGTGCAGTTTTATATCATTTTGGAAAGATGTTCCACATGTCTGGACATCCGTTTCCTCATCTATAAAATGACAAAACTAAACTAGATAATCTTATCTGGTCCTAAGAATCTGTGACTAGCTAGCATTATTTTTTTCAAAATTACGGAAACTCTTACCTATCCAACAAGCTTTGTAGACACTAAATGATGACACTAAGTAGGTTTCACCAAAGCACATAAACAGCGTCAGTAAATTTGTTCAATTTCATGGAAATAAAGTATTATGAAGCAAACACATTCTATAAATCACCATTTACAAGTTATTTGTTTCTAATTATCCCCAGGGCAACAAATAGGAGAGATGTCCCCTTGAGGAGTTACTAATTTAAGGCTGACACACCACACATAATGGTTATATACTTAAAGGACAAACAGAATAAAATTCAAAACAAGCAAAAATGTGATTGAAGACAACGAGGCAACCATCAAACATGAATAAAATGCAAAGAAGCATTATAGTCACATTGGCAAAGTTAAAGTTCCCAGCACCTATAAAATTTTAACCTGAAAATTAATGGGAACACACTTTCGTGAACTTCCTGACCTTATTATCAAACTTGCTGTGCTATCAAATTAATTATTCCATTTGAATGCAAACAAAAAGTAAATTTTTGTCAGTTTTTATATTCTTCCTTTATAGAGTATCTTACAATAAGATTACTTTCTAGTCACAGAGGACACAAAAAGATACTTTGCAAGTTCTAAGGATGCAAAGAAAAGCAATGAACCAAATGCTTACAGGTACCCACCCAATCACAACTCACACTCCAAAGCTGAATGAGAAGAGTAATCAACCAATCAACCAGCTTTGGGAAACCCACTGCCCCTCCCCCACCCTTATATTCTGCCCCATCCCATGCTAATCTGTAGTCACCTTTCCAGCATTAGAGATAATACCATCTTGACCATAGCTACTGTTAAAAATAACCATCAAATCCTTTCCTTCCCACCAATCCACAGAACATTCCACACTTAAAGTACAAACACTGAAAACAATAAACATTAAAAAGAAAGAGAAAGAGAGAGAAGAGAAAACAGAAAGGATTTTTAACTATTGTTTGTTTGTTTGTTTGTTTGTTTGACTGGTGGGGAGATGTTCCCCACCATGTCCTATTAGCTTATAGAAACAGAAGAAACCTATCATGTTTTGTTTTTTTTTTTGTTTTGTTTTTTTTTAGTAATATGGACAGTTTCTACTATTTTGATTAAGTTTAGAGTCAAAACCAACTTTAGTATAGCAGCTTTAGTAAGCAGTCACACTAAATCAGGAGTGTTACTCATTCGAACTAGGAGTCAAGAAACGCAACTACACAGTCATCAGAGCTGCATGCCTCTTTTTCCCTTCTCTTATAATTTTCTCTTGTAAATAAAAAACAAAAGAACAACAACAAAAAAAAAAAAACCAGAAAAGTCAGGGGTCTACGAACTATACTCACTGTAAATGCTTTTGTCCCTAATGGTCCTTCAGCACTAAGTGTCTAGCTCCTCCCTCTCTTTCCATAAGGTTCTCTTGTGCCCAAATAAGATAATGACCAGCGTCACGACTGTTCTGTGCCAGAAGAGCACAGCAAGGCTGTAGGGCATATAGCTTCATACACTTTTAATGACCTAAATCTCTAACAAAGAGAGCTACTACATGGCCCCTATTTGGAAGCTAACATATAAGTTGCTGGCCTGTACGGTTATAATCAAGACTTTTGCTAACAGGCAATGATAAGTGAGCTGAGGGAAGAAGGACAGTTGCCAAGACAAGGATCGTTATGGAAAAGAGCACTGAAGTGGACAGAGAATATCCAGACCCTCACTGTTCAAAATAACTAAAACTATACATTAAAAACAGTGCAATCCCAAACCAGGCCAAATTAATAAGCTTACAAGTAAATTAATAACAGTATGTTCACATCAACATATAACTTGCAAACAAAGCCAATCTTAGCTAAAAGGATTAAAACTCTCTCAGGAAGAAACTGTTATTCCAAGCAAAGGAACTGTTAGTTGTACAGTTTAAGAGGAAGCCTTATCATTGTGTAAATCATCTTATTCTAAATCTTTCAGTACTGTTTACTCCTTAGGGCACAAGTGAGAGGCTAAAGCAACATTTAATAAATAGTTTTCCCTAAGTTAACAGATCCATTTGCTACAAAATGCAGGATTGGAAACTTAGGTAGAGATATTTCTTAAGTATCACATAGTACTTATTTTTTCCTATCCTTTTCCTTTATATTCTCATAGTCTCTTTTTACAAAGCCTCCTCACAGAGACACTAAATTCCAAAGTGAGGGGAAAAAAAGTCCCACTGGGACATTCTGATTCCCATCTAAAGTTAGGGCTTATGTTTTTATTATATTAAGAAAAAATAAACTCAAAAGGGATGCACTGTATCTGATTCCAGGATTCTAAAATTGAACTGCTCAAAGAAAACACAAAAACGAATATAATAAATTGCCTAATTAAATGGCTGTATAGATAAATGAGGCTCTAATTCATCACACAGTTTTAAATTTTACTGCCTGCCTACTTCTTGTAAGGTCAAGAAATGGGAAGTTTTCAACTGCTTTAAAAGAGAAGAGCCTTGAGAATATAGAAGTAGATAACAGAGTTCACAGAGATGCCAACTAGACCAATCAGAAAATAACGCAATAGAACAATTTCCAATTATTTTTTCATATGCTCTATTTCTAATGGTTGCTGGGGTAATTTTTTACTGTATGTATTTTCCCAAGTAAATAAAGCTAATACCTCTTACAATAGAGAAAGAGAGAAAAGGGGACACCAAATCATTCCTGCAGACTGTTTACACTTGGAGGGGGCAGAGAGGACGGCTTTATAAAACAGTATAATCATAATCATTATCATAGGTCCTCAGGTTCCCTACATCATCTAGCATTCCATGGAGTAAGGTTATTCTCACTTTCTTTTTTTTTTTTAACCAAAGCACTGTTCAGCTCTGGCTTATGGTGGTGCAGGGGATTGAACCTGGGACTTTGGAGCTTCAGGCATGAGAGTCTGTTTGCATAACCATTATGCTATCTACCCTCCGCCCTATTCTCACTTTCTAATCCTCCTGCTATAACAGAGATTGTGCTTCCTGGAAAGGGGACATAAGTGAAAATACTTCAAGTATGCATAGAGGAAAACATCATGCAAATAATGGACCCTGAACAAATCTCTACAATTCAGAAAACCTTCTACACCACACCAAAGCAGTTTGGGGGAGGAGGGGATGGGAGAGGATGGGAGGGGATGGAGAATGTGTGTGTGATGGTCCTAGTGTGCGGCGGTAGAAAGGAACCTAAATTGAGGATCAAAGTATTTTTTCAGACACCTATCACAGGGAGCTAAGAAACTGTACCCATGTGTCAACAACTGTACTATAAACTATTATCCCACACACAAAAAAAGATTTGTAAAAAAATAAAAGGATCTTCCTGGTGTTATCACTGATGTTTCTCTCTTTCTTCTCCTCTAATATGTCCTTTGTGTACAGCTGTGCACCCAGACAGATGGTTGATTACATCCAGCTAATCACAAAGAAACCATACACCCTCTCCCATGACTCCCTTCAATCACCTGCTAACTCCCTCCTCCAGCCATAACACACTTCATCAATCATTCCCCCCTTAACCCTCGCTCAGCACCACCCCCCTCAATTACTTAGATTCTTCTCTGTAGCAAACATACCCAGATTGAATTAGCCAGTCATCATAAATAACATGTTTTCTTTTTTTTCCCCCTTTGTTTGATACCAGGGGTTATAGGAAAGGCCTCATACACATGAAATACGTGCTCTGTACTTAGTCTTCCTATCTTTTTCCCCACTACAGCAGTCAGCTCCTGTTGCTCAGAAATTCATTTGACTGCATCAGTTAGTCAATCATGAAAGATTGCCCATGGTCGTGAGTATGGACCTGGATTTAGCACTTGTGATTGTTTATATTTCTTGCTCAAAATCACAAGTTGCTAATAATCAACTTTAAGCATTAGTAGTCACTGTTTTACCATTCAACAAAATGTTTTTGAGAGAAAATGGATTTGTAAAACTGGAATATGTAATTAGTATAGCTGCTACTTTGTCAATACTACTAGTACAAAAGAAAATGAAAAAAATCATTTCACATCAACTAAAATTACTGAGTATAAACTACACCTGAAACATTATACATGTGTAGATTATTCATATTTAAATTCAAGAAAATTGTAATTTAAATGGGGAAATTCCTTCCCTCCATGCCCCCCTAACCCTAACACACACACACACACACATCTATAGTAGAGGCAATTGCTAGTAAACACAACTCTGAGAGGCCCTACTGGAATGATATTAACTCTGAATGGAGAAAAGATAAAGAGCTACATTTGTGATGGGATAGAGAAAAAAAAAAACTAGTCTGATATACATGGACAGAGATAGAAGAGATACAGGGAAAGAAAGGTTCCCAGGCTTAGAGAACTACATCAATAAAGACATCCCAAAACCAACAAAAGTTTATTTAAAGTTGAGAGGAATTGGGAGCATAATGGATACCAGAAATGGTAAGGCCACAATGAAAACTGGAGCCATATAATAACAGGCCTAGTAGTGTCACACTATGGAGCTTGGACTCAATCTCACAGGAACCCTAAAACTACTGTAAAAGAAAAGAAATAGGAATATAATTGCTTCCTAGAATGACCGAAAATATAATATGTGTGCTTTTATTTACTAAGAAAATGTAACGAGAGAAATCTTATAATGAGTATTATAAGAGGATTGGCATCCTTTTAAAATAAAGGTAGATGGAGTAGGGCAGTAGAAAACTCAATAGAGCATACACATTATCATAAGAGAGAACCTGGGTTCAAGCTGCAGGTTCCCACCTACAGTGGGGAAGCTTCAAGAGCATTGGAGCAGTGCTGCAGAACTCCCTCTCTCTCTCTCTCTCTCCCTCCCTCCCTCTCCCTCTCCCTCTCCCTCTCCCTCCCTCCCTCTCCCTCTCCCTCTCCCTCTCCCTCTCCCTCTCCCTCTCCCTCTCCCTCTCCCTCTCCCTCTCCCTCTCCCTCTCCCTCTCCCTCTCTCTCCCTCCCTCTCAATTTCAAGTAGGAAGGAAGGGAGTAAGAAAGGAAGGGAGGAAGGGAGGGAGGAGAAGGGGAAGGGAAAGAGAAACGGAGGGAAAGGAAAAGAAGGAAGACTAATCACTGAAGCAATGGACTCTTCAAGCTGGCACTGAGCCACAACAATAACTCCAGTGACAAAGAAGAGGAGGAGAGGGGAGGGGAGGGGGAAGGGAGGGGGAGGAGGACAAGGTAACAGACTGAATTAATATGCATGTGACCTTAAAAACCTTTCTACTCCATAGAAAGAGAAAGGAGACTACATTCTAACTTTTATATTAGAATGAATAAAATAATTCTATGGTTTGTCCTACCTATTCCATTAAATATGAAAGGAATTCTCTATTGTTAGTTTTCCACTAACCCTGCTTAAAATATTAACTTCACAGATTTGAAGTGGAAAAAAAGTTCATCTTTCTCATGCAATGTTTTTACTTTTTCCCATGTTCGAACACCATTGTAATTAATTTTAAAGTAATTTTAAATTAATTTAAAAGTAATACACACAGTAAGAATTAAGTCAAGCATTACAAAAATAGATGGCAATGGAGTCTAAATGATCCTCCTCTATGACTGATGTCCCCAACCAATAAGTAATAAGCTATTTATCTTTTGTGACCTCAATATGTAGAGAATTTAAGAGAAGATGGCTACCTTTAAAGACTCTAATGCCTTAATTAGTTGATTACATGTATTAATTGAGCAAAACAGAAGTGTTTGCTAATTCATTATTTGCTGTGTTAACATATTTTAATAGGTATTCTAGAAAAAGTTGTAACTATAAATTGAGAGAGCATTGACCAATTTCCAGGTAAAAAGAACAAACTGAACACATGCATGTTTCTAATTTTACTCTCTCCAGAAACCACTGCTACAGAAGGTAGTTTTGTTTTGATATATATGGAAGATATATATATATATATATATATATATATATATATATATAGAGAGAGAGAGAGAGAGAGAGAGAGAGAGAGACTTGTTTTGAGATATATATAGAGAGAGAGACTGGGAAGAGAAACTAATAGTTTTGAAATGTGGAAATTAAATAAATAAATGACAAACGGGGGTGGGGCAGACAGCATAATGATTATTCAAAGAGACTCTCATGCCTGAGGCTCCAAAGACACAGGTTCAGTCCCCCGTACCACCATAAGCCAGAGCTGAGCAGTGTTCTGGTAAATAAATAGATAAATAAATAAAAGAAACAAATAAATAACAACTGACTAAAGAAAGCTAAAATCTTATCCAGTAGTTTAAAGAGCAAAGAACCATCCTGATTTTACTTCAGAATCCTCTGTGTAATTGGAAGCTGATACAAACAAAACAAAACAAAAGCAAACAAACCACAAAGCAGGTAAGTCTGGTGAAGCATTAACTTGACCTAAGAAAACTCTGGTCTTTGTCCTGGGAGATAATTTCTAGACACTTGGAATTCCCCCAAGTGATAAGAATATTACAGTTCTTCATTGTGGATTCCACAGACCACACCTGCCAGGTTATGCTAGACTGGGGATTCTTTATGGGGTCACCCAGTTAGGCAGTGAAACCAACCCAGTGATTACAGAGGGTTGAGCCCTTGGGCAGTCACAGAGGCAATGCTTCAATTAAGCATGCCTACATAATGAAGTTAGAATTTAAAATACGGATAATGAGGCTTAAGTGAGCTTCCCTAAGTACTGCATGAGAACAGTCAAATTACAAGGATGAGAGGGGAATGTATCACCCCTGAGGACACAGAAGGATGGTGTATGGAACCTGCTAAGTCCGAAATTCCATTTTATGAATCTTCCTTTAATTGATTCTGATTTATATCCTCTGTTTACATACAGTGCTTTCCTGAGTTCTGAAAGTTGCTCTATCAAATTATCAAATGAAGGAGTCTACAAAGACCAGGAACTTATAATAGTCAGTATATCTGAAGTGAGGTTGATTTGGGGAATCTTCAAACTTGAAGCTTGTGTCAAAAGTCTTGGGCAAACTTGGGCAGTCCTGTGGGATTATGTCCTTATCTTTAAATTTGTCCTAAGTAACAGGGAAATAAATGATACATCATGTTTACTTGTGATCCAAAAATGATCTAAAAAGCTATTAGAACTCTAGAAGTATCCTTACTCTGTGTTGCTAAATGGATGCTCTCCCTCCAAATTCTGGAAGAAAACTGGATGTCTATTCTCTAGATAGGATCAAAAGGACTCTATACATGTATCCTGGACACTGCTGGTGTTAGATATACATAGAGAAGGAGGAGGATTAAGTTGGCATAAACACTCTGAATGCTGAGATGACCCAGTCTTCTTCCCCAATTTGATTCTTCAAAACTTTACCCTCCAGAGAAATTAATGATTTCTCTAGGCAATCTCAATTAAGAAAAAAATAAAAGTATGATATTGAGATTTGTACACCCAGGTCATCCAAGAGTTACATTCATAGTCAAGAAGCCAACATATTCAGAACATCCAATCAGCTTTCTAGTTTCCTGCTCCTAGATATGATCAAGCTGTTGAGGTCTAACAGATTTAGAAAAAGCTCTACAAAGGCTAAGAGAAACAGAGTAAGGAAGGAAAAATCTCAACCTCAAGGAAACAAGACTAGGCAGGAAAAAATGACTTTGGTGAAAACAAGAGATTATCAGTGATCTAATATTTGTATTCATGAACAAAAATAAAATGTTTTTTAAAAAAAATAATAATAATCAAGGAGCAAAAAAAGAACTCCAGAAAACTGAAAACATGATGGCAGAAAAGAAAATCTCAATACAAAGACTGAAAATAATGGTAAGGAAATTACAAAATAAGTAAGGCAAAAGATAAATAGACAAAAATTAGGAGAAAAAATTATAAGGTTATGAGTAACCAATATAGGCACTTTTAACATTAGGAAAACAGAAATTCCTAAAAAGCTGAATGAGAAAATCATTAATGAAATCCCCCGAAAAAAATGAAGGATCTGAGTTTCCAGATTAAAAAAAAAAAATCACCTTGTGTTTGAAAAGAAACATACATTAATACATTTTATTTGAATTCTCAAAATACTATGAAAAATGAACTTTGAATTGGCATTCCAAGAAACATAAATTAGACCACTCTGAATTTATCAACTGTAACTATGATATTGTGATTTATAATAAAAATGTGGTTAGAGGGCTGGGTGGTAGCACACTGGGGAAAGTGCACATAGTAGGAAGTGCTAGGACCCGGTTGAGAGACAACTAATGACTTCCTTCACTGCTCCTGAAGCTTCAGTCTTGCAGGTGGGGCCAAGTGAGGGCATGAACCCTGGTCCTCATTATGGTGATGTGTGTGCTTAACTAGGTAGGCCATCACCAAGCCCTCTGCACGTTTTAACCCAATTTTTTCCAACACAATTTGTTGAAAATACTTCTATTTTTTTTCCATTTGTTCTCTTGTGCTCCCTTGTCAAAAATTAGTTGTCTCTAGGCGTGGGGGCTCTTTTTCATTCTACACAATACCCAGTGTTGCAGTTATGGAAACATGCACGCCAAAATGCTTTGCCTCCAGGGTTATCACTGGTGCTTGGTGCCCGCACCATGAAACCATTGCTCCTGGAGGGAACTTTTTCCCATTTTTTGTTGTCCTTGTTGTTATTATTGTTATTGTTGCCATTGATGTTGTTGGATAGAAGAAAGAGAAATCAAGAGAGGAGGGGAGACAGAGAGAGGGAGAGAAAGATAGACACCTGCAGACCTGCTTCACCTCACCACCTGTGAAGCGACCCTCCTGCAGGTGGGGATCCGGGGGCTCGAAGCAGCATCCTTATGTCCCTTAAGTCAGTCCTTGCGCTTTGCACCATGTGCGCTTAACCTGCTGTGCTACCACCCGACCCCTCCCCACACACATTACTCTTAACATTCTACTACACTAATAATCTTTATGACCACCAAAGGTGTATTATTTTTCCCTACAACAAACAATTCTATAATACCAACTGGGTGTCCTATAATTTCATTTAATTCTGGCACCATCTACCTTGAGGTAGCCTTAAATCCCACAAGTTAGTCACACAATCCCACAAGACTACCCCTTTTGCCAGCTATAAATTCAAATTATTATCTATGGTCTGAACAGGGTGCAGAAAATATTACTAGGTTACCAGTTTATTGCAAGGATATTAATGATATTAATGAAGTCAGGTGAAGAGATACACAGAGTTAGATCTAGAAGGCTCCTACTAAGCAAGGAGCTTCTTTTCCTGTAGAGTGTAAGGTGTCACCCTTTGAATATGTTAGATGCATTATTTTCCTTCTAACTGGAAGCTTTCTGAATCTGTCCTTTTTAAAAATGTGTGTTTCATTACATGTATGTGATTGACTGAGTCACTGACCATTGGTGATTGATTTAACCTCCAGTCCCTTTTCTCTCGCCAGAGACAGGGACAGTGAGACAGAAAGTGTTAACCTAGTAATTAGGGTTGGTTCCCCTGGCAACCAGCTACAGTCCTCAGGGATTTTCCAAACAGTAACTTCATTAACATAAACTCAGGTGTGGTTGGAAAGAACTTGTTATAAATAACAACACACTTCTTCAACCTTTGACTCTGGAGCTATATCAGGAACAAAGAAAAAAGACTAAATGTCATAACTAGAGATGCTCCCATTGCTCATGTTTAGAAAATTTCAAGGGTTTTAGGGGTACTTGTGTCCAAAATAGGGACAATACTAAACCTTTTTTTTTTCTTCCAGGGTTATTGCTGGGGCTCAGTGCTTGCACTACAAATCCACTGCTCCTGGAGGCTATTTTTTTTCATTTTTTTCCACTGGATAAGATAGAAATTGAGAGAGAAGGGGGAGGTAGAGATCGGGGCTTGAACCCATGTCTTTGTGCATTGTAACATGTGCACTCAACCTGGTGCACCACCGCCAGCCCCCCATCTCTCTCCCTCCCTCTCTATTTCTATTTATCTTATCAAATAAAAAATTAAAAAGAAAAAAATGGCTGCTGGGAGTGGTGGATTTGTCATGTAGGCATCAAGCCCCAGTGATAACCCTGATGGTAATAAAGACCCAAAGAATGAAACAGAGTCACATATAGCCATGCACAAAAATCAATTCCAAATTAATCTAAGAAATGGACATTAGACCAGAAACCATCAAATATATGAAGAAAACATTGGAAGAACATTTCACAATCTCTGCTTCAGAAATGCCTTCAAGGACACAAGTCCAACAGCAAGCAAGAGAAAACAAAAATAAACAATGATATTATGTAAACTAAGAAAATTCTGCACAACAAAAGGAACATTTACCAAAACAGAAAGATACCCTACTGAATGGGAGATCTCTACATGTCACATATTAGATATAAAACTAATAATAGAGGGAGTCGGGCTGTAGTGCAGCGGGTTAAGCACAGGTGGCGCTAAGCTCAAGGACCGGCGTCAGGATCCTGGTTCGAGCCCCCGGCTCCCCACCTGCAGGCAGGTCCCTTCACAGGCGGTGAAGCAGGTCTGCAGGTGTCTGTCTTTCTCTCCCCCTCTCTGTCTTCCCCTCCCCTCTCCATTTCTCTCTGTCCTATCCAACAACAACGACATCAATAATAACTACAACAATAAAACAACAAGGGCAACAAAAGGGAATAAAAAAAACTAATAATAGAAATATATAAAGAACTGAGTAAACTCAGCAATTAAAAAAAAAAAACTCCACTAAAAATGGTGAGAGGACATGCACAGGGCCTTCACCAAAGGAGATATCCAGATGGCCAGCAAACATATAAAAAAATTTAAATTCTGGAGTCGGGCAGTAGTGCAGCAGGCTAAGCGCAGGTGGTGCAAAGCACAAGAACCAGTGTAAGGACCCTGGTTTGAGCCCCCCACTCCCCACCTGCAGGTGAGTCACTTCACAAGTCTCTCCCCCTCTGTGTCTTCTCCTCCTCTCTCCATTTCTCTCTGTCTTATCCAATAACGATGACAACAATAATAACTACAATAAAACAAGGGCAACAAAAGGGAATACATAAATAAAATAAAATAAAAATTTTAAATTCACTTATCAGAAAAATGCAAGTAAAAACAACAGTGAGATATTATTTCACAGCTGTGAGAATGCTATACATTAGAAAATACAGAGAGAAAAAAGCAAGTGTTGATAAGTATGTAGGAGAAAGAAAACTTTGTACACTGTTAGGGGGAATGAAAACTGGTTCAACCCCTATGGAAAACAGTCTAGAGATTGCTCAGAACACTATACATAGACCTACCGTACGACCCAGTAATTTCTCTTTTGGGAAAAAGAGAGAAAGAAAGAAAAAAAGAAATAAAAAAAGAAAGAAAGAAAGAAAGAAAGAAAGAAAGAAAGAAAGAAAGAGATAGATCACCTGCCTATCCAAAGAGATCTCTATTTACCAATGTTCATAGCAGCAAAAATTTCAATAGCTCAAACTTGGAGCAAATTATCGTCTTTTCCAGTAAGACATCAGTTGACAAAGTTAAAAGGGCTGGAAAACAGTGCAATGATACCACACCAGATTCTCATGCCTACAAGTCAGTTGAAACTCTTGGGTTTAATATTTGGCAGCACCATCAGCCAAGCTGTGAAGTGGAAAGAAAGAAAGAAAGAAAGAAAGAAAGAAAGAAAGAAAGAAAGAAAGAAAGAAAGAAAGAAAGAAAGGAAGGAAGGAAGGAAGGAGAAGAGAGGGAGGGATAGATAGAAGAAAGGAGGGAAAGGAAGAGATGGAAAAAAGAGAGGAGGAAAGGAAAGGGAGAAAAAAAGAGAAAAAAAAGAAAAAAGGGAAGAAAGTGAAAGGAAAGTGGGAGGGAGGGAAGAAGGGAAAAGGGAAAAAACAGAAAAGGAAAGAAAGAAAAAGGAAGGAAGAAAGGGAGGGAAGCAAAGAAGGAAGGAGATGGAATGTGGTTGCCTCCACAGAAAAGGAACTGGAAGAGGGTCTGAGAACTTCTGCTTGTCTTAACTTGACCCTTGAGTACCAACATAATGTCAATTGGCCCAACCCCTGTGTAGAGCAGTCTGGAGAACTCTCAGAAGGCTAGAAACAGACCTGCCCCATGACCCTGAAATCCCTCTCCTGGAACCAAACATACTCATACAAAAAGATCTTGTATACCTATGTTCATAGCAGCACTATTTGTTATAACCAAAACCTGGAAGCAACCTAAATGTCCAATAGCAGATAAGTGGCTACGACTGTTGTGTATATATACAATGGAACACTACTCAGCTATTAAGAATGATGAATTTACCTTCTTTGCCTCATCATGGATGGAGCTTGAAGGAATGTTACATGAGATAAGCCAGAAAGAGAAGGATGAATATGGGATGATCTCACTCATATACAAAGTTGATAAATAAGAACAGAAAGGGGAAACAGAAAGTAGAACTTGGTTTGGTTTTTTGGTGTATAGCACCAAAGTTAAGAACTCTGCTGGGGGTGGGTGGGTGGAGAGATTCAGGTCCTTGTCATTATGGTAGAGGAAGACCTAGGCTGAGGGTGAGTGTTTTTTGCAAAAAACAGAAATTTTATACATGTATCATAAACTGTATTTACTGTAAACCATTAATCCCCCCCAAAAAGAAATTCTTTCTCTGAATGTTCATTACAAAAAATATATAATAAAAATGTCTGCTATTGTGTCTGCTTTTTTAAAAATTTCTTTATTGGGAGATTAATGGTTTATAGTCAACAGTAAAATACAGTAGTTTGTACATAGCATAGCATTTCCCAGTTTTCCATATAACAATTCAACCCCACTGGTTCAACCCTCCTCTGCCATCATGTTCCAGGATCTGAACTCTCCCCCCACCCCTATCCCAGAGTCTTTTATTTTGGTGCAATACACCATTGTGTCTGGTTTTTAAATAGTTTCAACAAGGTAGACTCTACTTCCTTTAAATATTTTCAGTGGTTCTGTTTAAAATACATTACATTCATTAAATATTGTAAAGTAGTTCTACCCACACAGTCATCTAGGTCAAAAGCATTACTTGTTCCAATATAAATTGGTGTTTTGAAAAAATAATTTCTAGAATAATCAAAAGTTAAATATCATGATCCTTCAAAGAAAAATAAAACACATTTTCTTATGAAAAGTAGATAGTATAAGCTCAAAGTATTTTTATTCTGTTGATTCTGGTAGATAATGAAAGTATGTAGCACATGTCCATCTTCACTGAATTTTCATCTTTCTGCTAATACATTATTTATTCTTTCTTAATGAAATAATAGAAACTGCTGCGTAAAAGCTAATGTCTTTAAAGCCTCTAAAATAAGACCAAGCATATTCATCATCAACCCAAGGAAATTATATACTGAGTAATACCAAAACTTTGCCAAATGTTTCTTTTAGCGAAGAGATTATTTTTATTCTTTTCAAGCCCAGGAGGTGGTGCAGTGCGTAGAGATAGCTCGGGACCTGCACACATGTGGCCACAAGTTCAACCTTTGGAATATTATGTTCTAATGCTCTCTCTTTTATTAATAATACTAGAAAAATAATTTTTAATTATTTCATTTATCTTGCCAACAGGGTTATTACTAAGGCTTCATGGCCACATGAGGAATCTACTGCACCTGGTGGCCATTTTTTTTCTTTCATTTTGTTGATAGAGACAGAAATTGAGTGGGGAGAGGGAAAAAGAAAGAGATACACATTGAATGGAAAAGGCAGCATAATGGTTACACAAACATATTCTAATGCCAGAGGCTCTGAGGTCCTAGTTTCAAACACTATTATATGCCAGAGCTGAGGAGTGCTCTAGTTAAAAAAAATAAATAATGAGGAGGAGAGACTTGCAGCACTGCTTCACTGTTTGTGAGGTTGTCACCCTACAGATGGGTCCAGGGAACCTGAACCTGGGTCCTTGTGCAAGGTGTGCACAATAACAGGTGCACCACCATCCAGCCCCAATTTTTTTCCTTTAATTTTAAGGACCCTAATAAATCACAATATTGTAAATGACAAAAAGCTAAACACTAGCACAAGTCAACCCACACTCCCTCTCCCTTCTGCCATGACAGTGGTAAAGCCCAAGCTAAAATAAAAAATCCTCTAGCCATTTGATTTTATCACTTACCATTAACCAAGCCTAGTTGTGAAGCAGAAGGAAGGAAACAGCAGTTTTCAAAGATCATTTTCAAGCCTTTAACTTCCTAACCTCCTTAACTAAGTGTTGGACAAGACTTCATCATCCAAGCACATGAGTATCTGTAATTCAAGAGTGATTCACATACATAAAATCTGACTGTATCATAAGGCTTTATTTTAGTTCTTCATATCTTTCTTTGTTAACAGAATTTACAATTGATGTGACACTCAAAAACAAATAGCACTTTTAGAAGACTCTAGAAATTGCCCATTTATGATTTTCCACTTAATGTCTCACAATGATGTACCACATGACATAGCTAAAATTGGTCTTTGTCATTTTTAGTCAAATACAAATGAATCTCTGATATATTCTGCATGCATAGCTTAAATTCATTGTGCCTTTAATCCTGATCTTACTAACAGTTTTGTATGATTCAAACATTGATTTGGATACTCATGGCCTTTGAATGAGTTTACATAACAAGAAATACATTTTCATATGCCTGAAAATAAGGAATCAAAAATATCCAGCAACATGCAGCTTATTCAATTTTTAAAGTAAGAACATTTGGAACAAACCTTTAATTAAGTTGATGAATATACAGTTAGAATTTTACTTAGTTTTATGTCATTTTTGACAGAATGTAAAATATTAACAGCCAAAGGAATGTGCAAAGTAACACAAAAACTTAAAAGGGAACAGGTTCAGATAGACTTATATTTAGAGGGTCATACTGATATGACAATTTTATGGACACTACAGTTTAAAGAAAAAAAATGCATTTAGTGACATCTTACTTTGGCACTTTTGGAAAATGAGTCAAGATGTTATGACCTCGTTGTCCAAAAGCAAGAACAATGAAGAATATTGCAGGTTGCAAGGGAAAGGAAGAAGTAGACATACAGAGGCAGAATTACCAGGCTCTTACCAGATTTTTCAACACAAACCCAAAAAGCAAGAAGGGAATGGAATGGCATTTTTACAATATTTAAAAATAAGAACTATCAGCTATGCGTACAATACCTTGACAAATTATTCTTTAAGTATGAAGAAGAAACCAAAAGCTTCCCAAACATGTAAAAACTGAAGTAATTCACCAACAACCAACCCCATCTTGCAAGAACTACTGAAAGGAGTTCTTCAGGAAAAGATGTAAAGGAACTCTAACGCCAAAGGAATTCTAACTCCAAAATCCATACACATATATAAACAAAGGTGCTATAACTCATTATCACCCAATAAAATAAAGTAAAAAAAAGATTTCTACCCACCAGCCTTTCAGTGCTGAATATGACAATAACTTTAGATTTGCCATATAAGTGCATTGAGATATGCTCCTTATGCATATTTAACTTTCTTCAGGAAAAGATGTAAAAGAACTCTAACTCTAAACTCTAACTTCCCAAACATGTAAAAACGGAAGTAATTCACCAACCCCATCTTGCAAGAACTACTGAAAGAGTTCTTCAGGAAAAGATGTAAAGGAACTCTAACTCCAAAGGCGATAATCTAAGAATATAAGCAGAAACTCAAACAACAGTAACAAATGGGACAAACATAGAGGGAAAGAGAAACTTTTAATCTTTGTCTCACATTCTCTGGGGAAAGGAAGTGTTGGGTAGGATGAGTCAGGAAGAGAGAGATAGTCTACAGCCATACCACCCTGAACATGCCTGATCTTGTCTGATCTCAAAAGGAAGAGAGAGATAAATACAAGATAACTCCACATCAGTGAAACTTGGTGCTGGGAAATTATACCGATGCAGTCACATCTGCCATGTTGTCCCCTCAGGCTACTGCTAGTTCCCGCGAGAGTTGGGACATTCTCGGAATGCCTGTTCCGCCATGTTGTGCCCTCAGGGCATTGTCTATATCCCCCGATATCCGGAGTGCTTTGGTTACTCCTCCCCCCTCCCATTCTCACGAGAGTTATCATCCTATCCTGGAGTGCTATGGTTACTCCTCCCCCTTCCCATTGTCGAGAAAGCTGCTCCTATAAAAGCCTTTCTTCTTCTGCACCTCTCTTTCTTGCCAGTGCTTCACTCTGGTGTTCAGACACAGGAAAGGCTACTGCGTGAGGCGGCCATTTTCGCTACCTCCATGTGGCTCAACCTGCTTTTCTAGCACCCAACTCTGAGGTGCCAGCGCAAATAAAGATTTGTGTTTCCTCTTCGCTCTGGACCTCCTCTCTCTCATCTCCGTGGCCTGCGCTCAACAACAACTTGGGAGGCAGAAAGGTAGAAGACAGGAAGAAACCTGGACTGGCCATGGGGGTATATACTGCACCAAAGCAAGGGACTCTGGGAAGGGAAAGGAAGACGGGGTCTGCAGGGAGAGGGGGTCTAGAGTCCTTGAGGAGTGGATGGGTGGGGACAAGAGTATGTAGCAAGACACCTGTTACACAAAACTGATAATCCATACACATATATAAACAAAGGTGCTGTAACTCTATCACCCAATAAAATAAAGTAAAATAAAGATTTCTATCCACCAGCCTTTCAGTGCTGAATATGACAGTAACTTTAGATTTGCCATATAAGTGCATTGAGATATGCTCCTTATGCATCCAATTTGAGTTTTTATTATAAGATTTTGAATTTTGTCCCAAAAATGTGTATATCTGTTTAAAGGTCTTTATTATTTACTTACTTGTTACCAGAGCACTGCTCAGCTCTGGTTTATGGTAGTGCAGGGATCAAACCTTGAGCTGCAGGCATGAGAGTCTCTTTGTATGAACATTGTTATCTCCCTTCTTTTTGTTTAAACAAGAGCACTGATCAGCTATTTATTTACTTATTAATTAATTAATTTGTATTTATCAGAGCACTGTTCAGCTCTGACTTACGGTGGTGCTGGGGGTTGAACCAGGTGCCTTAGGCATAAAAGTCTTTGTACAACCATTATGCTATCTCCCCAGCCCCATTTTTTTTTACTCTTTATTCTACTAGCAGAATTATGCCACATTTATTATTTTGCATATGTTGAACCATTCTTAAATATCCAGGAGTAATTTTTTTACTCCTTTATTTATTGGTATATTAATAGTTTACAATTGACAGTAAAATACAATAGTTTATACATGCATAATATTTCCCAGTTTTCCACCTAACAATTCAGCCCCCACTGTGTCCTCCCCCACCATCATGTTCCAGGACCTGAACCCTCCCTCTCACTCTAGAGTCTTACTTTGGTGCTATACACCAACTCCAGTCCAAGTTCTGCTTAGTGTTTTCCCTTCTGATCCTGTTTTTCAACTTCTGCCTATGAGTGAGATCATCCCATACTCATCCTTCTGTTTCTGACTTATCTCACACCATGAGTAAATTCTACTTAATCATAATATATGATCCTTTAAACATGCTACTGAATTTGGTCTGCTGACATTTTGTTCAGTATTTGTCCATCTACAGTCATTAGGGATATTGTAGTCTTCTTTTCTTGTAGTTTCCTTATCTGGTTTTGGTGGTAGCATCCTCCAAGCCAGATACTGGCCCATATTGGTCTTAAAAAGTAAGTTTAGAAACTCTACCTCTTCAGTTTTGGGGGAGAGTTTGAGAAGACTTAGCAGATTTCTTTAAAATCTCTGTAGATTTTACTAGTGAAATCATCTGGGTTTCAGGTTTTTTTTTTTGGGGGGGGGGAGATTGGTTATTATTATTGGTGATGGTGTTGCTTCAACATTGTTGAAGTCATTGTTGATATGTTCATATTTCTTCATGATTCAGTGCTAGTATGTTTCTAATATTACCAAATTTATTGCCTTAAGTTTCTTTGTAGATTTGCTGTTATCAGTTTCAGTGGTAGTGTCTCTTTCATTTTTTTTGTTTTGTTTTGTTTTTACTTTTTTTATTACTAATTTAATGATTGACAAGGTTGTAGGATAAGAGGGGTATGTATAATTCCCACCACTGGAGTTCCATGTTCCATCCCCTCCATTGGAAGCTTCCCTATTCTTTATCCCTCTGGGAGTATGGGCCAAAGCTCTTTATGGGGTGCAGAAGGTGGAAGATCTGACTTCTGTAATTGCTTCTCCGCTGGACTTGGGCATTGACAAAAGATAAGAAATTCTACCCCTGTGACACCAGTTGTCTTAAAAATCATTATTTTCTAAATAAAACAATTTTTTAAAAAAGTTTCTTCTGACCAACCAAAAGAGTCACCAAAGAGGTTCTCCTAAATAGAAGAACTACATGTCATTTATTGAAACAAAGGTCTAATCTCCAAAATTATAGAAAGGATTCACAAAACTCAGCAACAGCAACAAAGAACAAATAATACCATTAAAATGGGGATATTACATAAATAAAATTTCACTAAAGAAAAGATCCAGTTGGCCAACAGTCCTATGAAAAAATGCTCAAAATGGGGCCAGGTGGTGGCGCACCTGGTTGAGCACATATGTTACAATGTGCAAAGACCTGGGTTCAAGCACCTGGTCCCCACCTGCAGAGGGAAAGCTTATTCTGTTTCCCAAACATCTATATTACTTCAGAGAATTACTGCTTCTTAGGACACAATCTGGAAAACACTGCTCTAGAAAACTCCAAGTATTCTTTATTACCAAAAAAAAAAAAAAAAAAAAAACCAATGGAGAGGCAGGGTTGTGATGACTAAATATGAGTATCTGCATTTTCCTTTGCCCACACAACAAAAAATATATAAATTACATAAAAAACTCACATAGCAACAGGCATAAATTTCAATCAAGTTTCCACAGCAAGGGACAAAAGCTCAAACCCAGGGATATGTGTGGGAGGGGGCCCTTCCATACCACAGTGAACCACAACTGAGAAGAGATCATAAAATACAAAACTTTAATCTGACTAGCAAGGAGCAGGGAGAATTGAAATCTTGGCACCCTAATGAATTGCTACCACAATTTTGTGATGACAGCTGTATAAGAGTAAGAGAAATTAAAAGGTATAAATGAGTTACAACAGAAACCTTCTGAAACACCAGGAAGCTTGTCAGATGTAGCCCTTGGAGATATTCATAGTGGGATTCAACATTCATATTAACAGACCCTGAGAGTGGAGGCAGGAAGGAGCGCTCTATTTCCATCTAGAGTGCCTACAATATTAGATGTCTAGTCACTACCCACGTTGACTGAACAGAAGTGATATGGCTTCAGTTAGACATTTGTGACTATGAAACCTCGGTCTAGGCTTTCTAAAACACAGACTTCTGGCTGGCTCAGGTCCTCATAGAATATTAAATATATGGAATGTCAAAAGAAATGTACGAGGACAATATGAAGAGAAATAACATTTGAATTGTAATGAACCAGAACAGGAAAAGAGAATAAAGAAATAGAATTCTTACTTTAAAAAGTATTAGCTGAGAATTTCCTCAAACTGAAGGAAACCCACCCTCAGATCTAAGAGTTAGATCTAAGATAAAATAAACCTATGGATAAGCTCACCAACAAATGATAATGGCAAAGAGAGAATTTTAAAAGCAGAAAGAGAAAAGCAAAGAATCATTTATAAAGAAACTCCCACAAGACTATCAGCTGATTCCTCAACAGAAACTCTAAAGGACAGAAAGTACTGGCAGGATATATCCAAAGTTTAGAATGAAAAAGACTTCCACCCAAGAATATTTTATCCAGCTCGCTTATCAATTAAGTTTTAAGGAGTAATAGACTAAGAGCCTTTCCTATAACAGCTAAAAGAATCCATTACCACTAAACAATTCCTTAAAAAAACAGTTTTACAAAAAAAAAACGAAAATACTTATCACTTATATGGGGTAAATAAACAAAGCAAGGGAACAACTATAGTCAAATGAAGGTATATTCTAAGGGACCCATGATTTTATTAATTTTTGCCTGAGCCTGACAGCTAGCATGTAGGTGGGCTAAAAATATTGTCTGGGAAAATGGTGTCAGAGTTGGGAATAGGACTAGACATGAAGACAACCCTTTGGATTCTGACTGTAGAAATGAGGTTATTAAAAGCGATAGGTGATTAAGGAAGTAAGTCGGAAGGGTAGAGGATATCCAATGGCAGTTTTGAGGGGTACACTAGTATTTTTGTGGTGGGTGTGCTGTGATAACATATTAAAGAGGTGTACAATTATATTTCTAAAATATCTACAGTCTTATAAACCAATATTATCTCAACAACAAATAAAATTATCATTTAAAAAAAATGAAGAGGAACCAAAGAAGAAGAAGAATATAGGAGCCAGACTTTAGCACACCTGCTTAAATGCACATAATACCATGAGCAAGGACCCAGGTTTGAGCCCCTCCTCTCTACCTGCAGGGGGGACGTCACGAGTGATAAAGCAATTACGCCAGGTGTCTTTCTGTCTCTTTCATTCTCTATCTCCACTCCCCTCTTGATTTCTCTCTGTTCTATCAAATAAAAAATAATTTAAAAGAAAAAAATAGCTGCCAGGAGCTATGGATTCATCATGCAGGTACCAAGCCCTAGAGGTAATCCTGGTAGCAATAAAGCAAAAAGAAAAAAGAAAATAAATAAATGCAAACAGTGTGGATCCCAAACTGCATATACTCAAAAGCAAAAGAACGTTCCTATCTTTCCTCCTCGTCATTTTACTTCAGCAGTCCCTGCTTCTGCTCCTAACCCTAGCCTTTAGGCTACTAAAACTAAGTGAAGAAAAGACTACAAGTGAAGAATGCTTATCTTCACATTCCGTTTGGTTATTATTATCATTATTATTACTATTATTATTTATTTTTCTTTATTAGGGGATTAGTGTTTTACAGTTGCCAGTAAATACAATAGTTTGTACATGCATAACATTTTCCAGCTTTCCACATAACAATACAACCCCCACTAGGTCCTCTGCTATTATGATCCAGTGCAATACACCAACTCCATTCCAAGTTCCGTTTACTTTTTTAACTTCAGCTTTGAAGATGTATATCTTTTCCAACATTTTCCTATGTTTCAGGGTGGGTAACCTCATCTGGCATTTTAGGAACTGACTAGTCAAATCTATGAATAGATTTGACCCGCATCTTTCATGTTCAGTATAGAGGCTTTCCCTTTGATTCTGGCCCAAAGGCCTGCTAATTTAGCTCTCTATGTTGAGCCCCTTCTATGTCTGACACAAAATCAATAAAGACAAACTCCAAAGCGTGACCAGGAGATGTGCTCCCTAGACATACACTCAACAATGTTCCTTGAAGTTTTTCAATTCATTCATAAGTCAGTGAAGAAATACTCAAAAAAATCCTTTTTTCATCAAGACATGTTGTGATAATTTCAGCAGAAACCATGCTGTCAGGACATTTCACTTTTTAATTATATTTTGGAGATGAGTTGTAGAAGAAAGCAAGAAATAAATGTGAAACTCAGTAATTATGAGGGCCTTCTACCCTGAAGCTGCATAAGGACTGAATAATGTTTGTCCTGAATAACTTTTTTTTGTATCAATTGCTATCTTTTACCTGGCTACTGATATTCTTATGTAGTATCTTTGGATGTTCAGGACAAATAATTGTTTAAAAAAACAACAGATTGTTGAAGGACTTAAGAACTAGGAGACACTGTTTATAAAATGCTAAGTATAGAATTTACTGTCCTGGGGGCCAGGAGGTGGCGCACCTGGTTAAGCTCACACATTACCATGTGCAAGGACCCAGGTTGCACCCCCACTCCCTACCTGCAGGGGGAGGAGCTTCATAGCTTGTGCAGGTATCTCTCTGTCTCTCTCCCTCTCTATTTCTCTTTCCCCTCTCAATTTTTTCGGTTGTAAGGAAGGAGGGAGGGAAGGAAGGGAAGGAAGGGAAGGAAGGGAAGGAAGGGAAGGAAGGGAAGGGAGGGAAGGGAGGGAAGGGAGGGAAGGGAAGGAAGGGAAGGAAGGGAAGGAAGGGAAGGAAGGGAGGAAGGGAGGAAGGGAGGAAGGGAGGAAGGGAGGAAGGAAGGAAGGAAGGAAGGAAGGAAGGAAGGAAGGAAGGAAGGAAGGAAGGAAGGGGCGGGCCAGCAGGAATGGTGGATTTGTCTTGCAGGCACTAAGCCCCAACAATAACCCTGGTGGTGAAAGAAAAGAAGAGAGAGGGAGAGGGAGAGGGAGAGGGAGAGGGAGAGGGAGAGGGAGAGGGAGAGGGAGAGGGAGAGGGAGAGGGAGAGGGAGAGGGAGAGGGAGACGGAGACGGAGAAAGGGGAGAAGGGGAGAGAATTTACTATCTTGTTTCCAATGAAAATCTCCAAATTCAAGATTAAGACAAATGAAAGTGTACTGTTCATATCTACTTTCGACCCATCCTACACCTATTTTTAATAACAAAGTCATTTATATATGTTTGAAGAAATATAGAATAAAACTAAGATTAAGGCAGGTTGCTAACTGCATTATCCATGGCATGTATTATTAAGTATCTACTGTGTATATGGGCACACATCAACTCACCTTAGGGCAATCATTTCCTAGTGTTTTGAAAAATGTTACTATTAAGAATCTTTGGAAGGAGCCGGGCAGTGGCGCAGCAGGTTAAGTGCACATGGCGCGAAGTGCAAGGAAATGCGTAAGTATACCGGTTCGAGCCCCCCACCCCCACCCCAGCTTCCCACCTGCAAAGAAGTTGCTTCACAAGCAGTGAGGAAGGTCTGCAGGTGTCTATCTTTCTCTTCCCCTCTCTGTCTTCCCCTCCTCTCTCGATTTCTCTATGTCCTACCCAACAACAACGACAGCAATAACAACAACAATAAACAAAAAGGGCAACAAAAGGGAAATAAATTTTAAAAAAAAGAAAGGAAAAAAAGAATTTGGGGAGTATTTAGCAATATGTTTCTAGCTTTACCTCCTAAGAACTCATCTCAATAGAACCGCAATGGCAATGAAACAGTAACTTTGCTTTTATTATGACACACCAGTAAGTGGAGTTCCTGAATATTTATAATTCATTTTCATGCAGACATAGCTTTTCCCAAAGAATTGCTTCAAAAAAGATTTAAAAACGCTTTCACACCAGAGGCACCAAAAACCCAAGTTCAACCCCCTGCATCACCATAAACCAAAGTTGAGCAGTATTCTTGTTAAAAAAAAAAAAAGCTGCATTGTGTCAATATTATATACAAAGATGTTTTAAAAATGTGCCACTTCACTAGGGAAATATGTTGCCATTTAATTTACTTCAAAAATGCTAAGAAAACTAAACTCCTTAAAAGAAAGTATTATGTGATATAATCATGAATCCTAAATATTGTCTCACTCAAATATTGAGTTGAGTCGGAAGAATGAGTAAGTGAATGGGTGCATATATTATTTGACTAGTTAAGAATAAAAACTTAAGGTCTTTTATCCAAATGAAACAAAAACAACTATCCAAAGATACCTATGTACACCTATGTTCATAGCAGCACATTTTGTAATAGCCCAATCAAGAAAGCAACCCAGAAGTCCAATGACAGATGAATGGCTCAAAAAGTTATAGTATATATACAAACTAGAATACTACTCAGCTGTTACAAATAATGGAATCATTTCCTTTACTTCATCTTGGATGGAACCTGAAGGAATCCTGCTAAATGAAATAAGGCAAAAAGAAAAGGACAAATACTAGATCATCTGACATGTGAAACTTAAGAAATTAGAACAGAAGAAAGAAAGAAGAAAAGAGAAAGAAAGAAAGAAAGAAAGGAAGGAAGGAAGAGAAAGAAAAAAGATGGAAGGAAGGACTGAGGGAGGGAGGGAAAGAAACAAGGACAGAAAAGGGAAATGCAAAGTGAAACTTGGACTGGGTGTGGTGTACTACATGACAGTGAAGGCCTGTAAAGAGAGATGGGAAGGGAGGGGTGGAGAAGGCATTGGAGTTCTGGTGCATGATGGTGGGAAACTAGGTTGTGGGTGAGGGTCTTCTGTAGACACCTATCACAGTGAGATGAGAAACTGAACCCATATTATCAACAACTGTACTATAAACCATTAATGTCCAAAAAAAATGACAAAAATAATAAATTTTAACTATTAAAAAATAGCCAGTATGGCTGGAAAGTATGCCTACTTGATTACATGTAAGGTCCAACTTCAAGCCCAGTCGCCAGCACACTGCTGGAGGACGTTTCAGTGCTATAGTGCTTTCCCTCTGTCTCTCTCTCTTAAAAAAAAAAAAAGCTTTATTTTGATTTGTTTTTACCAGCCAACAGAAAACTTTTGAGATAGTACTCAATCTCAGTGTTATCTCACATGAAGGCAACCTCTCATTTCACAGAAGCTGAGAGGAGATGGGAGATAGTGAGAGAAAGAGAAAGAGAAAGAGAGATACCTGTAGACCTACTTCACTGCTTTTAAAGCTTCCCCCTCTTTCTTGCGCTTATCTCCCTCCCCCTCTCAATTTCTTTTTTTTTTTTTTCCCTATCAAATAAAAAGGAAAAAAGAAAAGAATGCCACTGGGAGCAATGGTGTTAACACCACGCCAGCAATAACCCTGATTGGGGCGGGGAGGGGGATCATTTCCTGGTATTATCAGGCAAATGGTGTAGCAGCTACCTTTATAGAAAGCATACTAGAAAAGATGAACTGACTTCATACTGAAGGCAAAGCTATCAAGTCAAAGCAATTTCCTAAAAACAAAGAGAATTAATAACAGCAAGAGAATTTTGGAAACCAGTAATCAAGAGAGCAAAACTAGTAACTAATTATGCAGATCTGACAAAGTGAAATTCTAAACTGGCAGTGTGAAAACTAAGAACCAACACAATTCATATGTGGAGCTTTCCAAATGCTTCAGAGTTGGTGACATCTCGGTCCCCTGGAAGAGGGGTGAGGTGAGCCTAAAAATAGGGTAATTGCCTGAAAGCCAATTTAACAACCATCAAGAATTCCAGATCCTCTTTGTAGGGAGTCTGCCTCTCCAGAGACAAAAAAACAATGTCTGGGGTAGAGAAGACAATTGGCTGCTAGGGGCCCCTTACCCTAAACTAGGCAGTT